>NW_027282626.1:27500-30000 GCF_046629955.1 Centroberyx affinis | reverse complement strand
CCCCGAGCCCCGGCAGCAGTGTCCTCCACCAGGGAAATGGTCCCTTTACCAGGCGAGCCGTCCCGTTGGAAGTTGTTTTTCACGGGGACCCGACTCTCCCGCCCTCATTGGAGCGGCTATTTAACCCCAGTAACAATTGTTTTCTGTACGGCGGCACAGTTTATGGCGCTCCCGGTCCGCGTTATCACGCCCAAGCGTTTGCCGGAGCCCTTCGGACTTTCCACGGTAGCCCCTCCACGCCCAAGCCGCCCTCCCCACTCCTCTACCCGGTGGGGTGGAACGGGGTCTTACCGCCGGGTTTTGACCTGTTCTTTGAGGCGACTGAGGGAGGGGGTCCTGAAACAGAGAGCACACCAGGGAGCCACCGGGCACACGAGGCGAACCGGTCCCGGTGGAGAGACTGTCACAGCGGGGGAGAGACTTGGTTACACACAATAACAAACCGACCGCACAGACCGGATCAAGGGAAAGGTAAAGAAAAACGTTTTTCTCTGTTGGGTCCTTTCCATAATGTTGTCAGACACTTATAATAACAATCTGAGCCTGTCAGTGGCAAAAACAAAACAAGCACTTTTAGTGGACGTACATTGACGGTGCGCATTTGCCCCGTCGCCCGTTTCGCAGCTGCCGGCTGGCTCGCTCTCACTCAATACTGGACCAATTTAAAAAATTGTTGTCCCCATTAGTTACTTAGACACAAAAAGATGGGAAAATAGGGTCCAGGTTGAAAAATACCAAAGTTACACTTTAACATCAGGAATGGAGATAATCCAGGAGACTGAAATGTCTGGGTTATTAAAATATGCATAAAAACACAGGGAAATTTATAAAGTCACTGTGTGTGATACAAACACATAACCCAGAGGCTAGTTGTCCAAAGAGGAAATTTAATAGGCAGTCGCTTACAGTTCCTACATCTGTTGCTCAGTGTGTTGCAGTGGGAAATCTGCTTCAACTCAAAAGTGACATTTAATTCAACAGATTAGTAAAATCCCAACAGTTATCAATGATATGCAAAAGCTCATGCAGTATCTTACAATACTATGAAATATAAACCTTCAAAAATGCATACATTTTTAACGTAAAATCAAAACTTTTGTAACTTTGTAGTGAAAATGTTGGTCAGATAGATGCTTTATTATGTGCCAACTCAGGCACGAGTGACTTTAACAAGCAACCAACCAAGCCATAAAGTTATGGAGACTCATTTGTTTAACATTTCAGATTTTTTTGTTGTTAAGATGTGAAGCTCCACAACAAAGGCAGTTTCACTGCCGTTGCGTCCTTTTGCTGTTCAGCCACTTCGGGCTTCTGTTACCGGGTGCAGTGTGACTCATCCTCCTCACTTTCACAGTCGGACTCAGTTTCACGGTTCTATGAAATTAATAAATCAATGAAAGGAAGTCACTCTTGGGAATGTGGCGCCCAAAATTGAGTTAACCATGCTTAATTAACGGATGCATATGAAGTAAACCAGAGGCAATAAAGTGGAGCTGCTGATGGGAGTGTTGCAGAACCCCTAATTCCAACTTTTTCAACTTTACAGGAAATAATTACAGAGGTCTGGAACTTGGTATGCTCATATGTGGCAACAGCCATGGCTGTAATGACACAGTAAACATTTGCTTGCTGTGTTTGTGTTTGTTATCTGCCATGCGGATGTAGCTGATGCATGCACCACTCAATCTCTACCACAGATGGTATGGATGTAGTGGAATACAAAACTGCCTCCTAAACACCACTGAGACAGCACTCCCACCAGAGAATACTGGACTCACCAACATTAGATGTTTTGCCTCTTTTCTTGCCTCCTTTGGTATCCTAGAGCAATCACAGACTAGCTGGTTTCTGTGTATATGAAAATTTAAACAGTAATTTATCGCTGCCAACTGGGGCTGCCAATGTGCAAAATTGCCAAGTGCATCTTTAATAGCTGCTATCAAAGCGCCCTTGAGCAAGGTACTGTGTTCCAGCTATACCACTTCACACTGGACCAGTGACCTGGGAAATACTCCAGTCAACCATTAGTGTGAAAAAGTCGACCCTGGCCAAGAACAGTGTTGAGACCCGGGTCTAATGGTGATGGCCCACTGAACGTGATGAATTCGTATTGGCTCGCGTCCGCGCTCTCTCGCTGGCCGCTTGTGGGCGTGTTGACTAGTGTGGTGAGTGAGAGTCTCATCAACCCCACAAGTTCTGTTTTTCTCTCTCTCCCCCAGCCCCCAAGAGCCCTTTACTTACTTAGTCATAAAGTTGTATTGTACTGCATTGCATTGCATTGTATTGTATTGTAGGTCTACGTCCATGAATTACAGTAGGCTTGTCTCCTTTTTTCCAAATGGAAATGGCTGCTTCACAAGAACAATGTTAGTGAAACTAAGAGATTCACTGAAAAAAATATATTTTTTTGCATGGATAGATTATTAACTACGATACAAGTTTCACGCTCTTCAGTTTCACTTTCACATTTCCTGGTTATACAGACAAGGCGTCAGTGCTG
>NW_027282626.1:0-22500 GCF_046629955.1 Centroberyx affinis | reverse complement strand
CTGTTTGCATGGCTGTTAAACAAACTGGCTGTTGGTGTATCAGGAGAGGAATCTTTGTTCCTTTTTCACACAAAGAGGTCAGACATGAATAGTTCACGTCTCTGGATAATTGTCTGATAGCGCGCTGTAAGAAAACACACACCTGATGACCATGAATAGACCACACTCCTAACACCCACTTCCTGACACACCCACATACAGGCATGCACACTTCCAACGACATAACCGCACTCACACACACATACATACCACACACACACACACACACAAACACAAAGATAGATACACAAGTCACACCCAATAAATCAATTTTATAATTTTTAAATATTACAGAAGTTCAACATTAAAAAATATAACAAAAAAACATACATTTATCCCTTAATCAGTTTTCATTTGAACTTGCTAAATATGGAAATGTATTGTCCCACCTGTTTATAAAAATAGTTTAAAAACTCTAAAAATATTACTGAAAAAAAACAACAACAAAAAACATACACGTGGGTGGACAGGGCCATGCATGCACGCACACATTTGGCACACACACACACACACTTACACAAATATAAATACAGATGGCACACCCAGTAAATTTATTTTATATAAGATTTAAATTAACAAATATTACCAAATTTCAACATAAAATAAAAAAAAAACCCATAGGCCTATATATATGGATGGACGGGGTCACGCATGCACATGTCACACACACACAAACACAAACACACACTCACAAACAAACAAAAACAACAACAAAGAGAATGCATTTTAACAGGCAATATAGTCTCAAATACAGAGGCTGCAGAAATAGATCAACTTTATCTTTCATTCTACACTAGACATAAAAGACTTGATGTTTTTGTGGCTGAGCGAGTTGGCAGCTACAATTCTGCTTTCTGTTTTATCCTTGTTAAAGTGAGGAGGAAAACTAGAGGAGAGTGCTTCAAAAAGAATAGACAGATCAAACACACAGATCAAAAAGACAGATCAAAATACCCCGTGGCATAAAGTTTGACTCTCTCTTACTGCCTTAGACTTCGCGACATTCCTAGCCGCTGTAAAATCATGAGATGCTGTTTGGTCTAAGATTAAGGCTGTGTGATACAGCGGAGAGAGACGGGGAAAAGACCCTGCAGTCAAAGAACGATTCACCAAGAGACAAAAGCAGAGCCGTAACTTTTGATCTAATATGTTATCAAGGGATAGGAGTCCCTCTTTTTACATAACATATGCCATTTGGTAGATGATTTTATCTGAAGCGGCAGTCAGTATAATGAATTCATGAATTTTAATTATGGGTTGTCCCAGTGTGATTCAGAGCCCCAATAGCCCCAATATTGAGCTACGCAGGACATATTGGCTGCACTTCTGCCCCACACCCACAAGATGAATTATTTGGAAATTCCTGCAGTAATACTACATGTTAGATGCAGGGTGGGGGGGCTTTACAAAGTCTTTACAATTATATAGAAATATTAGAAAGATTAGGCCTATGTTAGGGAGGCAGAGCGGAGCAGTTAACTGTCTCCTCTCCAGCTGAACTTCATTTCCCCTTACGTTTTCCCTTACTCTGAAGTATCTTACAACTTAAAACAAAAGCTATATCTGTATAGTGTTAGATTAGCCGATATGCGGTTTGAGTAGTGACGAGGCAGAAGACAGTGACTTCCAAAAAACACACCAGGCAGGTGCATTTATTTAACACTGTGTCCACATAAACAGCAACATACAGTACATACAATCAATGTTTTGCTTCCAACAGTGAAGACAGCTTTATACAGCACAGCCAATCTGTGTGCTATCAATTACTATTAATACACCAAAAAAAAAAAAAAATATGAAATGTATAATATGAAACAAATATGAATAGGAAAATATAGATACAGAATAAGCAAAATTCCGTAATCTGCTAAAATGGAGAGATAGTTAATACAGTCATAATAATCAAACAATAGCATTTCCCAAAATCACACTCTCCCACCCCCTGCAGTCTCACTAACTTGAATCTTTAATAGGCGTACAGACCCACAGGGAAGTCTTTTGCCCAAACACCTTGGGAGATGGCAGCAGAGGTGAGTGGAAGTGTAAACACTGCTAGTACTTGAACGATAGTAAATTTATATTGCACTAATCCCGATATATTGCACACAAGAAAACCATTAGATATTGCACATAACCCAATAAATAGTTTTATGTCAGCTCTTTAAATGACGTCAGCTATATAATTCGTTCTGTGTGTTCTGTTCACAGGTGGAGCGAGCAATCGATAAAGCATCTGCAGCAGTGACAGCAAAACCATGAATAAATATTCAATAAAAATTTGCAAGAATCCAATAAATAATTGTCAATCACAACAACTGTGCAATTATGTAGGTACAAAATTATCAAATGTGCCAATATGCTGTGTTAATAAATATGTGCAAACTAGCGGTTACTGTTTAACGGTAACGGACAAGACCTCCGTTGCATAGATCAATGGAATTTGCGTACTATATTTTTTATCCGTTTGTTCTACTGCTTTATTGGAGGTGATGCGATGCAGTTGTACTTTAATGTCAGACTTTCCTGAAAGTAGTCTTGTATCCAAAGTGGAGCTATCTCACATCAAATCCTACTTCTCAGATATAGCATGTCTAAAATGAGTGACATCACTATTTTGTTATGCAGTGCAAATAACATTACAAATTGAGACTATCTTTGCCCATTTCACTGTCAGCTAACATGACATGCAGCATTTAATATCAATGGAAACATCAGAATCTCTTCCTTCCTTTAAAATCGAGCGCTGTAGATGTGACCAAAGCCTATTTGAGATGTGCAGAAAACAAAATCAAAATAATGTGAATTGATAAGTTTTATCCACTGTGGCATCTACCATAAGCCATTTGAAAACTCTAGGAAGATGTGTTTGTGTGTGTGTGCCCTGTGTGCGTCTGTCTGTGTGTTGGTATCTTGATTACACAGCCTTTTGCTCAACCATCTGCTGTAGATCATGGGTTTGACTGCCACTACACATGTTAGAAAACACAGAGTAACCGCCAAAACCTCTTAAACACACGTCCACACAATCCACACAGTTCTGCACTCTTTATGTTCTCCTGACAGTATCTAGTCCTGGTTTGGCTTCTTGTTCTTGTGATCACAGAAAGACGTTCTGGTGGCTGCGAGCCACGGAGCGCAACACAGTGTGGGTTTGAAACTGGCTCATTGCTTTTGTCGCATGTCATCGCCATCATTCCTTTCTCACGTCACTATATGCTAAATGGGAAAGCTATAAAAATAAAAAAAAAAGAAGAGAATAGACCAGAACAGATCAGTCAAGAGCAGAGCAGGATAGAGCAATATGTAATGTAACAGAGCAGGAAAAAACAGAACAAAACAGAGCAGAGCAGAGCTGAGCGGGTCTGTCTGACAGACTGAAGCCCATCTGGACCTGATCTTCTCTGCAGCACCACAGCTCTGCTCCACATGCTGCCTTTGATACGACTCCGCTCACAGCTGGACTTGATAAAACTAGAGGTTTAGTGGTACATAGGGCTGTGTGTGTCTGTGTGTGTGTGTGTGTGTGCATGCTTGTGTGTATGTGTGTTTGTGTATTTGCACTTTTTTGTGTATGTGTGTGTTAGCCTCACACTGTGTCATTTCCACATCATCTAGTTGCACCCCCCCCCCTACACACACACACCCACATGTTTTCCATTTTGGTTTTAATTTCCCTCCTTCTCCCCTTTTCCTTTCGTCTGTTTAAATGGCCGGCGAGCTGCCTGTAAAAGGCCTGATCTGTTAACATGATAGGCTGCCCGGTGCTAGGCTGTTTAATGCACAGTCATAAATTATACAAGAACTTGGCAAACTCAAAAAGGACACCATACTGATGCCTCATATAATACAAGTAAATGCCAAAAACCTGTTTCACACTACATGTGCCTCGGATCAAGGGCAGCCTACAACCTTTTCAACCTTAGACTAAGTGGATTCTTGGTTAATTTTTCCCACTGATACATTTTAAAGAGGAACATCCTTACAGTGAAATGAAAAATTACTTTTTCACCTTGTTAGCTAATTCTCCATATCATAATGTACACTTCATAATGGATAATTGTATAAATGCCCACAAATTACATTTTTATTTCCAGTGGCTTACCAGTAGGTCTACATACAAATTCCAATGATACCATCACAGATTTTTGAGCAATCCCGCCCTCGTCCTCCCATCATCATCATAACCTGAAACTTCACAACTTCGAAAGTGACAGGAGTGGTAATTGTGCGTAGCCACACCTCCGGCTCAAACAACAGAGGTCTGAAAAAACTTAAACACAATAGTTGGTTAGGAAAGGGCATCAACGTCGTCACAATTCAAGCCAGTCAAATTTTGCTGGGGAAGAGCATAACCGGTGCTCACTTGTTTACGGTTGTAGGAACAGTTAGCTAGCTAGTGAAAGAAAATTTATGTGACACTGGCGTGGGCCGTGCAATAGGCTATTCTGGCTTGTAAATTAAAACTATTGCCTTGATTAATCCCTTGTGTGGACAGTTACTTTCTTAATAGTTTGATCGCTACAATAACAATACAATAACTTGCATTTACTCAACGAAGTGGCTAGCATTGTAGTAAGCTAATGATGGAAATGTATTCTACTGGGACAGAAAAAGAAACCATTAGTGCCGTTTCTGGGGGTTTCTGAAAGAACCTATTTCAAACTATCAGGCCAATCAGTGCTGCCTTTGGCTCAGCAACGTCTCGTTATCCCCCGTTTTATGACAAGAATTTCTCCAGACCTCTGTTGTTTGACCCGGAGGTGTTGTCTTCACAATATTACATGAGTAGTAACATGGTATGGCGATGCATTTTTGGGTCTTCATCCCTGAAAATACTGTGTCTTTTTACTAAGACATCACAATTGTGGTCCCAGTGGCTGGAATGTTTTCATGGTGAAGAATGTTGAATTTGTGACAGCTCAAGATCATGCACAAAGCATTGAGTCCCTTTTCATGTTTATCATCCAACCTGCCAACTTCTGGCCAGTCCCTTCCCGTGTTATGTCCCGCCCCAACATCCTGTTTCCACCGGAGAAAATGTTGAATTATGGAAGTAAGACACCATCATAATGTAATTTCCTTTACCCTCACCTTATCCTTGACTTTTGGGGGTTGACAACAGAATTTAGGGCTAAATTAGCCTGGGGTCAATTCTTAACCTCGGGGCTAAGGATAACCCAGGGCTAATAATGTGCAGTGTGAAAAGCACTTGAAGTGAAACACAACAAAAGGATGGAGGTGCTCATTCACAATGGCTTTGTATTCATGCATATCTTCAATTGTGTCTTGTCCTGTAAGGAGCTGGGAGGACCCAAACCATAAAAATGCATCTCAGACAGTCATTCGAACCATATCCATCTGCTTTCAATACACTTTGAATCCATTGTTTACTTTTAGCCATTTCCTTTTTCTTATTTTGACAAGGTACCTGTAAAATATGTATTTATAATGTTTACATGAATAAATTGATTACTCCCGAGCTTTGAGTGTAAATCCAACCTAGAATTGTGTTCACATATGTTATTTCTATCATGCATGACGGTTTGGTTTTGTTCAGTGATCACAACATCTCTCCCAAGGCTTGAAACCAAAGCGCTGTGGCTGTGTGGATGATGTCATCTAACGACCAATCCTGGAGCAGTTCCACTGAGTATGGGAGACTTTGTGGATAAGTGACAGCAGTATCCACAGTGATTCACTGAAGATATGGGTGGATTTTCGGTCAATGTGGTTCATACCTACATTATGCACTAAATTACAATAAACCTCATTTGGATGTTGAAGCTCAAACAAGCTTGTTGTGAATCCACAGAGTCACGGTAGTTAGACACCACACGCAATGTCACGAGGCAAACAGTTTGCCTCCATTCACTGTATAAAAGAAGCAGGTTAGCATGTGTGCACGGCATGACGGGACAGGTGACGACAAATGTTTAAAAAATTTGATATTACGCAAGAACCAATTACATTTGGGCTCTAAAATGCTCCCAGTCATTAAATCTTTGTTCATAATTCCTCTTTGTCTTTGAACGAACGGATGGAAGACGCCTTTGTTGGGATTTCCTGAATTACGTGACCCATCTCTGTCAGCTTATAAAGATCTTGACAAATGAAATAATGTATGGAGGAAAGTGACAGAGATTGTTGTTAAAATACAAAATAGGTCTAAACAAATAATGTCAAACAAGCCCGATGCTTGACCCAAGAACACCTCCAGTGAAACGCCCACAAGCGACAACATTTGATAGAGTGAAGTGACACAAATAGAACAGCTCCAAGTTTTGGCACAGTTGACACAGATTAACCTTTGTCGCCTGGTTTAGAGCTTCAGGATAAAGTTGTTCATGTTGCCAAATACTGACACGCTCCTGAGTTGATTTTCAGTTCAACTATCAGTACAGAATCAGACCAAGTAAGAAATCGCTGCTCGTACATGGGATACATCAGCCAATGGACAGTGACCCCTTCAAATCTTCAGACAGGGCTGCTCAGCTACCTCCCCCCTTCTTCACCCCTCATGAAGAAACTCGTCCCAAGTTGGGCACAAAAGAACTGGATTTGGCACAAAGGGATTGAAGTCTTCCAAAGAGGAAACCAAAGCCCCCCCACCAACCCCAACCCAAATACAGAGAAACTGACAGACAGGCAGGGCTGATGGTATTCAAATTATGCCCTTGGTTGTCCATTAAAAACAGAGGAGTCAAAACAAAACAAAAGGACTCCATGGGACAGCTCAGCCAGAACCCTCACGCAAATCATCTGCTGTTGACACACACACTACCTCATGACCATGAATGCACTCTTAACACCGTCTCCTTACACACACACACACACACACACACACACACTAACTAACCAAATGCGCATATACACACATTCAAATAACACACAACCAAACAAAACACATACGTTTCACACTCTCTCTCTCACACACACACACACACACACAGATACACACACCACAGCAACTCTCTTCTTGTAGTAAGTGGGACGAAAGTGGGATCACTCCACTTGTACTCCTACACAAAGCTGCTTGTTCAGTCATTATCTGGGAGAGCCTCTTCTCTCCTCTACAGCCAAGATGACCTGGTCACAGCTAAAATAGCCACTTCTCCTCTGCGTCCCTCCCCTCTCTCTCTCTCTCTCTCTCTCTCGCCCTCTCCCCCCCTCTTTAAAAACAAAGCTTAGCCATTTGTTTTAGCCTCTAAAATCAGAAAAAAATGGGACATTTGCAAACCAAATGAGGCTTATATGGCAGGTTCTTGTATCCCATCCAAAGCAGAGGCTAATTGTGTGCTTCTCCACTCTAAACAAATGACCGCGGAGGGAGAGAGAGAGAGAGAAAGGGAGAGAGAGAATGCTAAAATGGATCAGGGGAGAGGCTATTTTGTTAAGGAAATCAGAAGGCCAGTGAGATCACGTGTAATTACCTATCTGCCTGGTGTCTGTCCCTTCAGATCACTAGGTGGGGGAGGACGCAGAATATCGTTGGGAACAGTTCACCAACACAGAATATTTGGAATCTCCCTCATAATATTCTTGACGTGTGTGCTACGCAACTCATACACACACACACACACACACACACACACATTGTATAGACCTCTTCGGCCGCCTCCCTCGAGGACTCTCCCCCGGCTATGTAAGCCATTAATGGTTACCTAGAAGTCTTAATCCTATAATCTTAATCGTATTCTACTCACTGCTCCATAGTCTAAGTTAATAAAATGTGCTGCCAACTTGATTTCAAGGAGAGACTTTCACAACGTTCTGAGCTACGTTGGTCCCAGGAAGACCTTGTGACTACGATTTTGGTGTTTTCCTTTTTTCTGTCCCTTGAATTGAAAGTCCTTATATGCTCTATACATATGCTCTATAGAGAAGAAAAGACACAAAGAGCCAAAGTTGCTGGTGTCAAAAAAGGTTCTCTTGGAAACCAGGGAGTTAGATTATAAAGAGAGATAAATTACAGCCTCTAGTATTTTTGAGAATGGCCCCTTTTTATTTTGTACATTTTTCAATTTTGCATGTTCCAGTGCTTGAGGCCATGATACAGTATATCTCTCTTTATGATCCATTATATGATGTTATTTTATATGCTGAGTAGGCTGTGTGACACTTGTTGTTGCTTGTTAAACCCACTCAAAATTTATTGTATAAACTGAAAAATGCATGCAGTCATAATCTGGAAATGAGTGCACTTCTCCATGATTCCCAAAAAAGTGTTGTTTTTGTAAGTGAGAGGCTTCTGCAGGACACTGACAGTGAAAAAAAGCTAACAGTCTTCAGGTAGCCCGCTAAGGCAGACTAAATGGACCAAAATACTGCAGGCAGCGCAGCACAGGATCTCCCTTTCTGGCCGGCTGGCTGGTTTAGGTTACGAGAGAAATAGCTAAACATTGTGATTGGCTTATATTACAAAGCAGTCTGATTGGTCCAGTTGAGGCAGGAAGGGGTGGCAGGAGGGGGGAAGGTGAAGACAAGTGTTAACAAACACAGAGAGAGACAAAATGGGATCGCACACACAAAAAAATCATACACAGAAACTCCTCCATTCCTCCATGTCTGCACATACACACACACACACACACACAGGTGCAATTCAGTGGGTGGTATTGTTAGTCACACTGATGTGCATGTGGGAGTGTGTGTGTATGTGTATGTGTGTGTGTGTGTGTGCGTGAGAGAGAGAGAGAGAGAGAGGGCTGGGAAAAAGGTCACGGTTGGTCACAGTCAGGAGTCTCTCATATGGACCGGATCAGCCGCCATAGAGGTCAGAGGTCACAGGGTCAGGGGTTGAGCTCTCTAAGCCAATCACAGGTCAGCGTGGGGATGAGGGGTTTTCCATGTGAACTGAGAGGGGCTTAGACGGGATAAGTGGAACACAGTTGTTGGCAAACCGTAAGCCCGCTCTATACGACCCAATTTTAAGAAACACCCTTCAGCCACTTGAAAATTTCATGAAGTGGGTCATTTTTGTAGTTAGTCAGTCAGTTGGTTAGTATTTCATTAGTCTGTCAATTAGATAGTTAGTTACTTAGATAAAAGAAATATAGGCCTTGATTTCAGGGGTCAATTTTTGGGGGGGGAAACAACAATTTACCTCTTCACCTCTTCTGAGTAAATTTGGCGAAGTCACTTACTGACCATGCCCACCTATATACATACTTTATTAGCTTTATTACGATGGATGAAATATGGATGTTGGAGTTGTAAAACACTAACCTCTCATCAGTAGTGTACCAACCTGCACAGCTACTGCTATTAGTCAGGTGTATAGTATTCTCAGTGTAAGAAAGAGGCTGGTCTAATTGCAAACTCCCACTTTATTACTAGATATCAGGGTTTCCCCATAAAGTTTTCTCTGCAGGGAGGAAAGGCCTCTGAGATGGCATTCAAAAACTGGCACTAAGACTCACCTTTTAAATTATATAAAATAATAATACTAAGCTCTAATAAAATTCTTTTCAGATGGGGTTTCGGCCCCTCTGGACAGGGTGTCCCAAGCCTCCTAATTCAAAGATAGTGGAAACACATGGGGGAAAAAAAGAGAAATGGAGCACATAACTGAGCACAAGTATTGCGAACTCAGAAAGAGGCAGAGGCAGAGAGAGAGAGACACAGAGAGAGAGAAAGAGAGAGAGGCAGAGAGAGACAGAAATTTGAGTTGATTTGCCATGGCACTTGTTAGGAAGGTTCACAGCAGCTACCAAGTAAGACAGTGTATGTGTGTGTGTGTGTGCCGCGCGCGTCTTTAACCTTGTTCCAGCTGAGCCCACGTTACTTTGATTGACAGCTGAGATTTGCCATAACCCACCGCACTGCCCGCCCTGCGCGCCTCCGTGTGGCGGCGCTTGCGATGCCTGGATTGGCTGGAATCCGCGTAGCTCAATCAGGTCAACAGGATCGAAGCCGTTTACAGGAAATCTATTGGTCCGTTCTATAAACTACATCATTATCCCCACGTGGAGCCGCGGGTCTGATTGGTCCTCGGCCGTTTGTGGGCCGGTTCTCCATTTCGGTTAGCCGGGGAGCGTGAAACCGCGTGAGAAAGTTGCCATTGAGGTAAAGCGGAGCTAGACAGTGGACTGTTGCCGCCGTGGTGGGAGTTGTTGTTATCAAAACTAACAACATCTCTCCTCTTTTATGAAACCTGTTTGGACTGCGATCTGTCTCAAAACTCGTGTGCATCAGCGGGGAAGCAAGTATTTCTTTTTTTGTTGAGTATTCAACCGCCAAGCGACCACGGCGAGTCAAGTGGGAACTCTTCACAGCAATTAACTTGTGTGGATTTGTTTCTAATTCTTTGACTATGAGCTGACCGCGTTGCGGCTGTCCGAGTGTCTGCGTTTGGGTCTGGTGACTTGAGTTTTTGTTGTTTGTTTGTTTGGTCGTCTCTACCTATTCGGAATACAGCGGATCCTACACAAAACACAAACACGGGAGTGATTGAGGTGGCTCCGGTCTTTCATTCTCACCTGGTTTATACCTCCCCCCTCTGCCTCCGGCTAATGACCCGTTTCCCGTGTTTTTCCGGTTGATTTACGGCCGTACGCTCGCTGGAGCGAGGAGAGCGAGCAAGTGAAAGAAACGGAGAGAAGAGCAGGGATTCACATTAATCGGTTGGTGAACTCGGAGGGAGCGGCGGGGCGGTCGGTTTTGTTTGAAAATAACGACCGTTGGTCTCATAACAACGACCAAATAACGGCGGATGGATTCGTTTCCATGATCTAGAGCATCCACCAACCCCCTATTTTGATCCCGTGAAACGGGGTTTTAAGCAGGAAACGGGCGCATCCTCTCGGAGATAACGATGTTTCCCCAGGGGCGACACCCGGTAAGACTCTTCCCTCCTCCCTAACTGCTGTTCACCTGGTCAGTATGGCGGCTGTCCTCGGCCCGGGCGAAGCCTCTTTGTTTGACCGGCGCTTCTTGTTGTTTTAGTTGTAACAGCCTTCAGCCTAATTACATGCTCATATCATGCGCTCTCTTGATAATTGGGCTGTGCAAGTGCTCTTAGCAGCGGAGTGGGACTGATGATGCTCTTGGCCCGCGTTGTTTGTTCAATAATGACTAATAATTAAAAGTTGCTGACATTACATATAAGCCTCGAGTAACTGAGAAGACAAGATGCATTGCAAGCTACATAATAAGGCAGTATGATGTTGATGTTGCTAATCCTGTGTGTGTGTATGTGTGTGTGTGTGTGTGTGTGTGTGTGTGTCAGACGCCCCACCAGGCCCCAGGCCAGCCCTTCAAGTTCACCATCCCAGAGTCGCTGGACCGCATCAAGGAGGAGTTCCAGTTTCTCCAGGCACAGTACCACAGGTGGATAATATAAATACACACACACCACACACGCTATCTTTATGGGCAACATGATTGCAAATTTTCTCATTGTCATTTACCCTCAACCCTCCCCCTTACCATAATAATTATTGTACAATAACTCACAAAACCCCCAAACTAAACCATAACCTGGATTAGGCGCACACACACACAGCAGACCCAGACATCAGTGTTAGCGCTGACACTGCGGTAGGTCTAAGTCGTGGTGATGGGTTAGAGCCAGAGGGTGGCGTGTGGGCTCAGGGTTTTATAAATCATTCCTTATTTTCCCCGTGTGTGTGGTTCTGTGTAGGGAGAGAAAGTGCCTGAGTATGTGCGCAATTGTGTGCTGCTTTGTGGTTATACTTATTTTTGGAGTTTGGAGGGCGGTTAACAGGTGAAAGCCCCTGACCTACAGACAACAGACTGTTTTGTTTTACATCCTGACTCAGCTACACGCACACACACACACACACAGCTTTGCCTGTCATTTTAGTCACGATGCTTAGCCCTGTCTTGGGAACATGCACGAGATGGATTCCTCATACTCAACGGGGTTAAACCAAACAAACGACGTACAGCCAACAGAAGTAGTTATCATGAGCAGACAGCGGTTATGACCGGTCGTTATCCTGAGTGGACAGGAAGAAGCTTCTCCCTTTCACTTTAATTCTATTGTGAACAAGTTTGATATCGTGCCCTACTCTGGGTTTGGGTTTGTGTTTTGGGGTGCTATAATTAGCGAGCAGTGTGAGGGATGAGAGGGGAATGCATCCACTTCAGTACAGTTTTGTATGCATTCCCATTGTTAATTGTCTGTTTTAGGAAAACAGTTGTAGAAAGAACAAACTACTTGTTCCCGCTGTTTATCCTGAGTTTTTACAGATACTGTGGACACAGACTGTTATATTTGAAAGGTTTGGCTCCAAACCATCACATATCTTTTTGTCAATTTATCAAATGCCAGCTGTTTCATTGATCAGCAATGATTGTCTTTTGTAAACTGAGGTCAAGACAGCTATAATAAATTCACTATTCAATAACGTTTTCATGCCACTGATGATATTGTAACAGCCACAAAATTTTTTAAACTTCATTTATGGAAAGAAATATGTAAATATCATCCAATAGTTAATGTTTTTAGGCTGTAAGAACTGCAAATCAGTGTTTCCTAAACTACAGTTTTGATCTCGAAATGGTTTGCAGGTGTGCTTCTTGTGACTCTCTGTGACAGCAGCGCTTGTATGCACCAATGGGCTTATGTCCAAGGACGAGGCTGAATTTGCTCAATTTGGACCGGAAAATCCAAGTTGCTCTAAAAATAAATTCTGTATTGTTGTGTGTTTTTCAGTCTCAAGCTGGAGTGTGAGAAGCTGGCCAGTGAGAAGACTGAGATGCAGCGACACTATGTCATGGTGAGATCCAAGTCACACTCAGAATTCATTATCCCAACATCACACATCTAGGCGGCAGGGTGGCCTAGTGGGGTTCAAGCCCTGTGTAGGTAAGCATCCGCCCTGCTGAAGTGTCCTCGAGGAAGGCTGGCTGAATCCCTACCAGCTCCCTGGTGCTGGAGCTCACCATGTGTTTTGATCTCCTGGAGGGTGGCAAGTAGAAAATGTCCCTACGGGCATCAATCAAGTATCGTATTATTACCTGAAAGAACTGAACGGGCATAATGAACAAAAATATACAGCAAGAAGAAAATCTCTTCTGATTGTGTGCAATTGTCTGAATTTCCATATTTGGACCTGCAAATGGAGATGATTAGAGTGGCAGATTAGACAGTGTGAGGACTTTTGAAGTTTGCATGCAGGCAGTTTTATTGATTAAGCTAGACATTGATATTTCACTGGACCAAGCATTTCATTAGATGGAACAGCCTCCTTTCCTGTGAGGCACTGATTAATGAGTTTCTACGTTTAACTCTTGCTTCTAAACTAAAAAAAAAAGCCTGTCCTCAATCGTTAATTGAATCATAGAAAGCTCTTGAAACACGCTTTACTCACATACCTTTGCAGAAGCCAATGTATTAGATATGCATGAATGCATGTACGCACACAGCTACACTCAGTCACAAGCAGCCAATATGCCCACAGAATGGCCACACAATTAGAGAGGTATTTTCAACTTGATTAGTAACCTTACACTGCCAAGCCATTTTACCTAAAACAAATTAAGGTCAGAAGAGGCTTTGTGTGAATCCAAAGTCCTTCTCAGTAGTCTTAGAAAAAAAATGCCCTTCCAAAATGCCCTTCCACTGATTGTTTGCAAAACTATCCATCTACATTGCTTCATATATCACGGTGGTAAGACACTGTAATAGAAACCAGGCGATGCAGCGTGGGTCATGGATTGGTGGTGACACTCCTGCAGAGGTTTAAAATTAAAATAGAAAAAAGCACTGTAAATCATTATTAAAGTGTAGAAAAAGACTTGTGTGTCATGGCTTTTAGATATACTCTCCCAGATCTAACCATCCAACTTTCTGTTCTCCTCAGTACTATGAGATGTCTTATGGCCTCAACATCGAAATGCACAAACAGGTATGGATTGGTATCTGTCTTCCTATCGTCTACTTCCTTCTCTGTCTGCTTCTCTGTCTCTGCCTTTATGTCTGTCTTGTGTTTCTCTGTCTCTCTCATGTCAAGGTTTTGATGTATTTGGTGTGTGTGCCTGTTGATGTGTCCTTGTGTGTGCTCAAATGCATTTGTGCGTTCATCCATTTGTGTGTGTTTTTACTGTATGCCTGTGTGTGTGCGTGCATGTGTGTTTGTGTGTTTATCCATGATCGATGGGGCTCTGTCTCCATTTCCCCAGTTAGGGCCGGCCGGCTGAGCCCAGAGGCAGGATGAATGGCTCTGTAGATTGATTGGTGCTGTCTAGGGGAGCGGCCTGCTTTATTACATTAGAGGGGCAGGGCCGGGGAGGGCAGAGGAATCGATCACAGTGAGGCCCTTTATCGAGGAAACGGAGAGGAAGAGAGACAGGAGAGCTCCCCTTTACAGGCAGGGAGGCGCGTGTACACACACACACACACACACACACAGGTCAGGCAGACTCACAAGTCCACACACACACATACAGAAAAGCAAGGACACTTATACATAGTAATGTGCACACACATACAGAAAGGCAAGGGCACCACTTACGCATAGTGAGGTACACATGCATGCACACACATCAAGACAAGGACAGTTCCACACAGTAATGTGTACAGACACACACACACAAAGTCAAACATGTTCACACATGGGTATGTATACAGACACACTGAAAGGCAAACATACTCGCATAGTTAAGTATGTACACACACATGGATGAGGGGGGCAAACGCTCTCTTTCTCACACACCCAAACACACACACATTTCCCCACAGGAGAGGTGCAGGGCTCAGAGCGTTTACCAGTAATTACCACAGCTATCGACCGGTCAGACCAGAGGAAATTGGAGGTGGATTGGCCTGGCTGCTTCACTGAGGAGTGGGGATGCTTCTCTCTCTCTCTCACTCTCACTCTCTCACGCTCCATCTCATTAGCTCTTTTTTTTCATGTTCTGCCTTTCCTATCCTTGTGTTATTCTATTTTCTATACTATTTAAGTTCTCTCCTTTTCCTTTTCTCTTCCTTACTCTCCATTTACAATTATGGGATCCCTAGTTGCTTGCACTACACTCCTTTCTTCCTTTCTCCCACCCTCTTTAGTTTTTTCTTTGCTTCTCTTTCGTTTTATGTCTATGTGAAGCTACTGTTCTTTCATTGTGAGGGAGATGCATCTCTGCCTATTGTCTACACACATACACACACAGACACACACACACACACACTAAAGCTCCAGGGGAGGTCATTAGCTTGGGGCTGCAGTTGTCAGAGCAACAGGCTTCTGTGGGCGGGGGGTACGGGGGACACAGACTAACAACCCACCTCCTGCTGGAGGTTTTGGGGGGGGGTGGTGAAGTTGTGAGTGTGTGTGTTGTAGCAATAATGCTCCAATTATACTGTATGTGTAATGGGATGCCTGTCCTCCGTTAGCACATTGTGTGTGTACACTTGCATCTTCTCTCTGCATCCTTAATATTTGTACAGTAAGTCTCTCGAATATGAATATTATTATGTGGAATGTGTGCTGTATCAAGGATTCTCCAATGTTTTCAGCCTGGAATTGAAATGAAGAATTCGTTCTTTAGTGCTGGGACCCATAGTCAGTAAACAAGGCTAAGAGTCTAACAGCCCCGTGACATTTCATTTTGTGGAAGCGTCTCTGCTGAGACTCAAACTCGGGTCTCAAGCTTGAGAGTCTGCAATCTAACTCCCTGCGTTCCAGGTGACCCATAAAGTGGTGAACAGAGCAACCAACCAACAATACCATCTATAGAGCCCCTGCTGTTGCGGTGCTAAAAATATAAAAAAAAAAAAATACACTTTATGTATATAGGCAAGATATTAATTTTTAAAATGGGTAGAATCTACATGAAATCAGATATTTATTTATTATTATTTTTTAATTCTTTAGACTACAAAATTGATTCTTCCGTGTCTGAATAAATCCAGCATTAGCTTAAGAAACTGTCAAAGTAGGCAACAGCTCAATTCAGCCCACAACTATTGTGGGTCACCCTGTTACCAAATTTAACCACTGTACGCACGCTATTGATTTAGCCATTTTAGCTCACAAAGCTTTTGCTCGTGCAAACGCTGTTATCCTATTCTTGTGAGCTAGCTATCTTAGTTCTGTTTACTCTGAAGGTTTTTAAGTCACAATCTGTAATGATGCCTCACTTAGGGAGCGCGACTTTAGGGATTTGTGGCTTTAACCCTGTTTGTTTGATCCTTGTTAGCTTCGTTACCTAGCTTAGTCAGATTAGCTGAGCTGACCCCATAGTAGTTGGTCAGACTATTCTCAGACACTCTAATCAGTGAGCTTCCATACAAGACTAATTATAGGCTTACAACTCAGACTTCTGAGAATGTTGTATGCTAATGGTAGGGCAGGTGTATTCTGTCTAAAATAGCTCTTTATTTAGCTCTGTCTAGCCGTGCCGTGGCCTAGGTCGGCCATTACGAGGTTGAGTTACATATGTGGAAAGTAGCAACTCATGAGCTGTTCTGGGTTCAGTACTGTAGAGGGCCAGCTGAAAGTACTTCCTTGTTGAAGTTCAGAAGCCCCATTGTTTACAAATCTACAGTCTACAGTGATATGTGTACATCAGATGTCAATGCACATGCATCGTGACACCATTGAGGCATACTGATAATAACACTAATACATGGCAATGCAATATAATATAGACATAGGCACAACTTGATGTATGCATCCCCCAGCCGAGGCAGTTGAACACAGATGAACACACACACATCTGACTAACCAACTTCAGTGACGGCAAACGACAGTCGAAGGGTAAAAATGTGCTACCTTTACACAGCTAAAAATTGACCACAGTGGTCTGTTTCCACCTGCCATGTAGCGATGTAGAGCAAATAGCAATTGTGCATTGCTAGCTCTTCACATTATTGTGTATACAGATTAAAGAGCAATGTAGAGGAATGTGGCCAGATATGGAAATGTGCATTGTAAGCTTTTCACATTATCAAATCCGTACTGGAAATTACAAGTTACATGTCAGGGACACTGACACATGTGCAGTCATGCAATAACCTACAAACAGAACTACAAATGTTCTGAAGGCTCACAACCTCTGTTGATTCTGTATATATTCTCTTTGATTCTGGATAAAGAGGAATATATTGGGTTCCGTAGTTCATTATTTATTTCTTCTTAAGCATATTCTGGGTAAAGTCATTCCATATTTACTCAACTCAATGTGTATTCTGGGAAATGTAGTTCCTTATTTACTTTCCTCTGCGTATACTCTGGGGAAGATAATTCTTTTAGATCCCTCCTGGTGGAAACTTCTTGATCCACAACAAATCAGTTGTGGATAAAGTAGTTTCTTGTTTGATTCCCCCCAAGTGTATTCTGGGTAAAGTAGTTTATAGTTTAGTTCTAGAATTATTCTGGATAGACTAGTACTTAATTGGCTCATCCAAGTATTTAATTGGCTGAACTGTGGCTGGGTCATTTGGGTGTAGTGTTGCTTGGTGAACTGATAGGTGTGTGTGTGTAAGGCCTAATGAGAGCAATCTTGCTGCAGAACAAACAAACAGGGTATCTCCAACATGTCAGCTTTTCAGGAACTTAAAAGGGCATTAAGGAATCTGAAATTATTTTTGTCCTCTCTAAAACAGGGTATGAGCCAGAAAGTGAGTTTTAAAAGCCAGAAACAAATCTTTGAGTCATTGGTATTGCTCAACAACCTTCTAAAAACTCCTGCAGATAAATGATGGCCATTTTGTGCAATGGGACAGTAAAAATAGTACTTATCGCACCTTAAGAAAAACCGCTCCTTTTTTAGCTTGATGGCCATGCCTTTTTGAGTTTATCCACTGAGTTTTGAAAGGGTTTATAAGCCCAAGGGTCTTAGAATTTCTCAACGCATAATCCTTTCAGTGAACTGAAGTTAAAACATGAAAAATGCCAAACTTCAGTTAAACTTTGGTTAAAAGGTTTTCACATAACCACAAAAGATAGCCCTGTGAAGCTTTTTAGATCCTGGAAAATAGACTTGCGTGTGTGTGTGTGTGTGTATCTATTTATGTGGCATGCGTGTGTGTCTGATGAGCCATTACTACGTTTCATGGCTCCTCCAATTCCCTCTTCACCCCGGCCTTCTTCGTATCAATTTGATTGGATGATATGTAATATGAGCCTCCTTATCTGATTTGATGCCACTGTGGGGGTATCTGGTTTCAGCCAATTGTAGCCACCTCCGGGGGTTGGGGGGCAGGCGGATGTGTTGGCATGGATACTAGAAGGGGGGGGGAGCAAATGAAGTTAGTAGCTGATGAGATTATGGTGAAGTGCTGATGGGAAGAGGGACAAGAGTAGAGAGGATAGGGAGAGACAAAAAAAAATAGAGCAGGCTAGAGGGAAACTTGATCTCATACTGATAATTAGAATGGAGAATCTCATACAGAATCTCATACTGTGTGTGTGTGTGTGTTGGTGCATATGGCATATACTGGATGTGTGTGTGTCGAGGGAAGTGGATGGGTGTTGTGTTGTGTGTGTGTGTGTGTGTGTGTGTGTGTATATGTGTTTGTTGGCTTGCTGTGGAGGTGGCAGTTAGTAGCGGCAGTAGTGTGTTTGTCTGCGTGTGCACATGTACTACCTGATTGATGTTACTGAACAGCTGTCTTTTCTAAATGACTATAATTATGGTATTAACAATTAAGTCTCTCTCTGTCTCTTCCTCCCTCAGACTGAGATTGCCAAGAGACTAAACACCATCTGTGCACAAGTCATCCCCTTCCTTTCTCAGGAGGTATGTGTGTGTGTGTGTGTGTGTGTGTGTGTGTGTGTGTGTGTGTTTTTTTAGCTACAGACTGTTTGTTACATTCACTTGTCTCTGCTAGCTCTGCTAATAACTCAGTCTGACACTCCTGGTCTTGAACAACACAGTATTTATGTGTGTGTTGCAGCATCAGCAGCAGGTGGTCCAAGCTGTGGAGCGGGCCAAACAGGTGACCATGGCAGAGCTAAATGCTGTCATCGGGGTACGTGGACTACCAGGTCTTCCACCTACAGTGTGTATTCCTCTACTTCCTCTTTACTTCCGCCGTCTGTCTCTGCATGTCTGTGTGTTTTCGTAGGGGGTCGGCCCTACGGCAATTGTGTAACAATTGAATGTTTCTTTATCAGCAAGTGATACCTGCATCATGCCAGTGATTCACCAAGCAGCACTTGATTTCAATAAAATCTCAGTTTTTATAGTTGGTTCACTGACTATTCCCTCAGTCTTGGGGTGGTAGTGAGCACTGCAAACTAATTGTAAAAGTTGAGATTTATTGGAATAAAGTGGCACTTGGTGGATTAGATGTATGCCGAATTTACCAAAAGCTGCTAATCATTCATAAAAGTTCTTAAAATAGGTACCTTTGCTGATAGGTAAGGTAACTAAACTGCTAGATTCTTGAATGGAGCTTGGTGTAGCATACAAAAGAGAATGGCATTCACTGGGGCTAGAAAGTTGAGATTTTATTTTAATAGGACTGCTTGCTGAAACACTTGTACACCAAATTTTCCAGTGGTTCTGAGTGATATGTAGAAGGTCTTAAGTGATCTATGAGGTATGAATAATTTGCTTATCAGCAAATTTTGTTATCAGCAAATTATACGTACAACATGCAACATTAATTTTTAAATGGAGTCTGGCGCGACGTTCTCTCTGAGAGATTGGAAAGTATTGGGTTTTTAAACTGGCAGTCTGTATGGCCAGAAAGATGAGAGGGAGGGAAAGAAGAGAAAGAGGAGTTTGGGCTGGGTGAGAAAAGGGGGGGTAAAGGTTAAAACACACCCCCAGTGTGCTGCGGATGTCTTTGAAAGACAGAAACTTGCTTAACCAAGTGGAGCTTAACGATGATTTGATTAGGATATTCACGTAGTGAGTGTAACAGGTAAAAGTGTAACAGGTAAAATAAAATTCTATAAAGACCATCGACACTGAGAGCCTCTTGAGCAAATGTTTGTGTTTACCTGCCACTGTTGCTTTGAACTTTGTAAGGTTTTGCAGAAAATTGTACCCATATTGTCAATAGAAAACAAGAAAGTAGAAAGATTTTTTTAAACTGTATCATAGACCAGTGGCATTCACATACTTTGTTCATGCATGATTTGAAAACCATGTTGGAGCTACAATATCCTTATTGTCCATCACATCACCATAACAAACTGAGATGTTTTAAGCCCCTTATTATCCACATTTGCCTGCTAAGGAGATATGACACTATTGATTTATTGGATATCACTTGAAACCTTGGAATCACTGCTTTGATTTAAAATTAAGTACTGAAAGTACTGAGCAATGCCTGGCTATGGAAATTGTCTAAGTCATACATCTGCACAAGTATTAATTAAATGGTTTACATTTTGATTTTACATTTTAGGCATTTAGCTGACACTGTTATCCAGAGTGACTTAAACGGAGTACAGCAAAGAATACACTTAAACTCTTAGATCATCAAACTAATAGAGAGGAGGTCAAGGGTCAGAGCCACAGAGCCCTGACAATATTCCTGTGCTAGGAAAGGAAATAAAATAAAAGCTAAGGACGGAGATAAAAGGGATCTGTTTCAGAGCAAGTGAGTAGGGAAGAGGCGATATGATTCATTGGGGGTGACGAGGTATTTCTTGAAAAGATGTCGTCGGCCTGTGACGGAAGAAGGGGAGTGACTGCTGTCAGGACTGGAGTTTAAGAGGGCTTGGCGTGGCGAGGCCGAAAAGAAGTACAAAGAGAAGCTTTTGCCAGCGGCTTTGCGGTGACGTTTAGCTAAGCAGAGAGAGTTGGGGGTTACTTTTAGGGTGGGATGGGAGGTTGTTAAGAATACTGAGCTTTATAGGAGCCATAGGAGCTTGACTGGCGGGGAGGCGAGGCTAGGGGGTTGAGTTTTAGGGGAATTTGGGGGAGGTACATAGCTGGGCAAAGGGTGGGGTGTGGGCTGGGAGGGGAGTTTAGTGAGAAGTGAGGTGGGCTTGTTAGTTGGCGTGGACTGATGGGGCCTGTGTGTGTGTGTTGTGTGTCTGATGGGGGGAGAGGTGGATTTGGCAGTTGCTGTTTGAGTCTTAATTGCAGGATTCCAGTGTTTGTAAAAGGGGGGGGTCGCAGCGTTGCCCCTACACTCCCCTCTTCCCCTCTCCTCCCGTCTCCCACGCCAGCCTGTCATTCACCCCGTTTGTGAGTTAAATGAGTGTAATGAAGCGTGTTGCCCCTATCTCTATGCACACACACACGCGCACGCGCGCGCACACACACACACACACACACACACACACACACACACCAGCTCACACTAACACCCCATGACAAACCAGGCTCCCCTTGCCTCCACCAATACTTCCCCTCCATTTACTCCCATCAGGGGTCCTGTTTGTGTGTCCGTGTGTGTGTGTCTGTTTTTGTGCGTTTCTGTTTTTGTGTGTCTATGTGTGTAGCAGAGCATGCATTTCTGTTATCCCCAGAAAACAACAGGCGGGGGGTTGGATGGTTAAGTGTGGGTGTGTGTGCTTGCCTTGTTTATCAAGACCCTGTGTATGCATGTTAGTGTGATCAAGTGTGACGTGTGTGTTTATGTTTGATCGTTTGGCAGGCAAGCCAACCGGGGAAATTGTGTGTGTGTGTGTGTAGAAGCAGGCCGGGGGGGCTGGGGCTAAAAAGCTATAGCGTCGTTTTGCTGTCATTCATCAGGGTAGAAGGCAGAGAATGAAGGATGGAGAGGGGAGAAAAGAGGAGGCGGGGGGTTGGGAAGGTGGGGGAGTGGGTTAGTCAATTAGGTGAGATAAAAGTCGGTTTGACCTTCAGCACTCCTCCCTCCCCTGCCGAGTCGCCTCCTGTGCCCCCCTTGTCTTCTCCTCTCCCTCCTTCCTCCTCCCCTCCCCGCGGCGAATCAGTGAGCTTGGATTCCCGCGGCTACTGTCTGAGGAGGCAATAATGATGTTTTGGAACACAAAGGCATTTCACGCTCAGACGAGCGCCTGATTTGGTGTGAAAGAGAGAGCAGGGCTGCCAGCCAAACCCTCTCTCTCTCTCTCTCTCTCTCTCTCTCTCTCTCTCTCTCTCTCTCTCTCTCTCTCTCTCTCTCTCTCTCTCCTCTCTCTCTCTCTCTCTCTCTCTCTCTCTCTCTCTCTCTCTCTCTCTCTCTCTCTCTCTCTCTCTCTCTCTCTCTCTCTCTCTCTCTCTCTCTTCTCTCTCTCTCTCTCTCTCTCTCTCTCTCTCTCTCTCTGACCCTCCTCTCTCCTTCGCTCTGCCTCACAACACCCAACAGTGCAGGCAGCAGCTGGGGCTCTCCTCCCTCTCCCCTGCTCCTCCGTCATTCCTCCTTTCCTCCCCCTCTCCCACCACATCCTCGGGCTCTGGGCTGTGATCCCAGCTGTCAGTATTGTTCAGTGTTTGACCCCAGAGGGAGGAGAGTGTGTGTGTCATGTGTGTGTGTCAGTGTTTAGGGGGGGGGGGGGGGGTGTTCACTGCCTTGTAGACTGCAGCAGCTTGTTGAGTTGGTGTAAACCCAGACACAGAAGAAAT
>NW_027282625.1:0-156958 GCF_046629955.1 Centroberyx affinis | reverse complement strand
TCCTTGATTTGATAATTGAACAAGCATAATGCAGTGCATTTTGCTTGTTTTTTATATTAATTTTATCTTTTGATCTGTCTTTTATCTGCCTTCTATTGATGTAAAGCACTTTTACTGAGCTGCATGTTGTGTATGAAAGGTGCTATTCAAATAAAGGTTATTATTATTATTAGATTATATGGTAGTGAAGTGTGGGGTCCTCTAGCCAATCAAGATTTCTCAAAATGGGAAAAACACCCACTGGAAGTCCTGCATGCAGAGCTGTGTAAAATCATCCTGAGTCCAGAAGAACACAGTCAGTAATACATGCAGGGCAGAACTTGGCCAGTATCCAATCATCATCAACATTCAGAAACGAGCCATCAAATTCTACAAACACCTCTGATCCAGCGACCCCCACTCCTATCAGTATAAAGCTCTTCAGTGCCAAGAGTCGAACAAGGACAAGAAGAGTTCCTTCTGGACACAAACACCAGGGATCCAGGACAATCCTCAGTCTCTCTGGACCAACCAAATAATTTCAAATCAGAAAGAAAATATATCACCTATTGGAAGGAAAAGACAAAAACACAAAGCAAATTAGAACTCTATCTGATCCTAAACAGAGAGTACACAGTGGCAGAATATCTGACCACTGTGACCAACAGCAAACTGGCTCTGTGCTCACAAGCTGGCTGTAGAAACAGGTTAACACAGGCAGACCTGGCAACCCAGAGAGAGCAGGTTGTGTTTATTCTACTGTCAGGGAGAGACAGAGACAGAAAGTCACTTCCTGTTACACTGTGACAGATACAAAGATGTGAGACAGACATATTTTGAGAGGATAGGCAGAATTTACCCAGAGTTCAACCATCTGCCTGATCCTCTCAAACTGCCCTACCTGTGTGGGGAGAAAAGTCAGTGTGCAGCATTAGCTGCTAAATTTGTAGATTGCTGTCACACTTTAAGGGAAGAGGGACACACAGTTGAATGAGAAATGTGAAGAATAATATATGAATGTATGTGAAAAGTTCTGTTTTTTAATTGGCTAAGGTGATATTTTGCTGGTTTAAGTTTCCTCAGAAACACAAGTGACATAAACACAGAAACAATGATAGTCAGTAGACAGTGGAGGCACAGCAACACACGCACACACACACACACACACACACACACACACACACACACGCGCACACACACGCGCGCACACACACACACACACACACACACACAATAATAGATGGGAGGGGATGGAATTATTTTTCTGTTACTTGATTTTTTTTGTTTTTGTTATTTAATAACTTAATTGATGTTACATGCTTTGGCAATTTTGTTTGTTAGTGAACTGTCATGCCATTAAAGCACCTTGAATTGAATTGAATTGAATTTCAGAACCCTCACTCAGCACAAGGCAAGGAGCCATGCAAAGAAGGATAAATATATGAATTTGAACAAAAGCCTTTGTAGCGTGACACATAATAGGCCTCCAATTTGTGCCTTTCAAGAAAAAGCATACTTTGAAACTCCTTTTATTCAATATTCCATTTCACATAGAATTTAAACACTATGCTGAAAAGAACTATGATTATGCTATGCTTTTTCCCCACAGTTGGGGCATATATTTTTGTAATTCTTCTTGCACATGCATGGGACGGTGCAAATGAGCACATCGATCGATTTGATCGTTAACTTGAGTGCAAATTGTTTTTTTTCTTTTTTTTTTTAAAGTGCATCTCTAACACATAACAGAAATTGCTTGTGTATACTTTAGTTACAACTAGATTAAGCTAACAAAGCAGTTTTGTATAACAGGTATGTAATTTATTAAAGGACACGGCTGGTGTTTTTAAATACATTTCTTATTGTCAACAAATCCTATGAAAACAACATAATCGATAATGCGTTTGCTCTACTCCCGTTACTTTCTGACTTCCCACGTACTGTTTTTAGCTTTCAACCCGGAAGTCATTGGCTGCAATTGTAAGCTAAAAATCTTTAAATACAGCTCACAAACACATAGTTTCAATTTTAAAAATCGCTAACTGTTACCATGAAAAGCCAGGCTGTTGTAGTTATTACCAAATCAAATTCAAATGGGAACAAATTCTTCATTACCCCGGGGACTATTTTCGGTGCTACGGAACTACTTTCCTGAGATGGAAAGTGTGTTTACAGTCGGCTTATTAAGTTGTTTGAGGAAAGTCGGCTGGTGCATCTTTATGATGAAATATGCTGCCCAGAGCAGCAGCATGGCTCTGTGACGTGTTTTTAATCGTTTTTTTTTATACAATGGAGTTCTATGGCTGCTGGGACATGGCTTTATTGGGCATCGGCTACATGGACGAGACTTGTTAGAAAAAACAAATTCATTGCTGATTTTGTTATTTTCATAGGATTTGTTGACGGTAAGAAATGCATTAAAAAACACCAGCCTTATCCTTTAAGTTTGGGCGATGCAGTATAGTAGAGTGGATGTATTCTTCTTGACAATACATTGGGTGAATGATGTGGATATCCTGATTATTCCAGGAACACTTGATGCTGCACACCTGGCTAGGTGCACTGGGACTTTATAGCATCTGTACTTGTAGCTGTATTAGAGCAAAAGCAACCTCATTCTGGCGGTGATATAAAGCATGAAAGCTAAAAACCACCAAATGGCTTTAGCTCCCGCAGGAGATCCTAATTAAAAGGAAATTTGAAAACTCTCACACTCATTTACAGTAAAGGTCAGAGTTGCAGACAGGAAATGAGTGAGCGGCTGCCAAACTAGGTGTAAGGCCCTTTATTGCAAAGAGAAAATGCTGGTTTGCTGATTGGAAACAGCCACGCAAAGGCAGGTAGGTCTCCACCCGTCTGCCCATGCACTTGTGTTTAGACTAGCCTCTTGTGGAACTGCTGCTTTCAAGTGGTTTAGACCACTGGCATGTGACTCTTAGAAGGGCTGAGACGTCCTCGCAGAATATATCGCCAACATGATGCTGACCCAGCATGCTTAGTTAAAAAATATAGAAATGTCATCCAAAAAAAGTTTTCCTGTAGACTCTGGCCAAAGTGCTGAATTATACGCCCATTAGTCAACATAATTTACAGTGGCACACATCCAGTACAGCCAACATCAGAGAATGGTGGGTGACTTCTTAACTTCAGATGGACTCAGATAAGCATTCATCCCAGGAGGCCTTATGACATTTCAATAGTTCATGAGACTGTCTCTTCCATTCTAAAAAAAAAAAAACTCTTTCTAGCTTAGCTTTCTACTTTCTCTGTCCACTCTGTTATTAAGAGTGACATCATGTCTTCCATTATGCCCTCTTATTATAGGATAGTAGGCTGCCTCCAACTTAAGCCCAGTATATAAACCCCCGAGCTGCTGACATTTCCCCCAGACATCTTCCAATTACACACAGCTAGCTGAGTTTCTGCACTGGCTTTAACCTCACAAGCAGCTATACATCAGGAAAGAGACTGTTTCCTCGCTCTCCCCCTGTTCAGAATAAATCACCTCAGCAAAACGGAACGAACTCTTGTCCTGTCATGCCGCAATCACATTTCATGCAACAAACAAATATTTATTTTGGGCGATTCGTGTCAAAGACGCTCATTCGGCGCTCATTCTCTGAGCTTGTTCGCTAACGCGTTGGAGAATGTGGGTGAACGCAGCACAGATGCGGCTTACTTAGGGACAAAATTCAAACTCAAGTCTCCCTGAGCTGCAAACAGCACACAACTGACTCAATATGCGGATTTGGGGGGGGGAGTCATCTGTGCGGATGCGGCGCCGCATTCGCCTGAATCCCGGTTTTGAGGGATGACAGCAACAACAGCACCGAGGTGTCTGTTTTGCTCTAAACTGCCAGACTCCTTCGCAAACAAATAAATTTAAAAAAAATGAATACGCTGCCATGCTTAGACAGCACCAAGGGCGGTGCTGCCTTAAAAAAAAAAGCCGCAAACCTGTGAAAGCTGCCTAATGGCTGTTGGGGACGCTGTTCGAGTCTCACTCTGAATAACACAAACATATTCATGGAAGGCCCAAGGTAGTGGCAGCAGCATTGTTTAGTATGCAAAGCGCTTCTTTCCACCGAGAGACCCATATTTGCTGTTCTTATTTGTTCCAAAGCCTATCGTATTTGCAGTAATATTACTGCTGACACAATTACTATGCGTTTTTATTTTTTCTGCCTGCAAATAATTGTGCATGTTCTAAACGCCATAAATATTACACAGTGTTTGTGTTAAGCTTGCACATTGAGAACGACTGTAACTGCGGAGCGATCCGCTTGAATTATCCTCAGCCCCGCCTCTTTTTCTCCTTCACTCACTCAAGGGAATAGGACAAGTACGGGGGAAAGAAAGGCAGGTTGTTTGCTTTGTGTAATATGAGGAGCAGGCTCTCCTCATAAAACAAACTCATTATCAGAAGCAGGCAAGTATCGTCACTGTGCGTGTTAGTTGAACCGTTCTGTGCAACACACATTCATCGCCCTTAAAGAAGTCTCAGAGCACAATGCCAGGACGTGGGGAAAGCTTCACACGGCTAATTCCGTACTTTCATTTCAAACGTAACCCTGAAGTCTGAAAAGAGACGCGCTCGGAACCATTAACTATGATATAGTAGCATGTGTTATGGTTGATTAATAAGTATACAATTGCACTCCAAAGAGTTCTAGCCCAGACATGAATATTGTTTCATTAATCACAATATGTGAAACTGCCTCTTTAGTTTATTCTCTCTAAAATGGTGTAATGGGGGACTGTTTCTTTGTGATGCTATATATATAGATATAAATATATATCTATATATATTGGGGCTATAACACATCAATTATCTAATCTAACTGGGAGGTCTTGGAACTGGACTTCTCCCTAAAAAAAATCGGCAGAACCCCCTAATTTTCCAACCCTGTGTTACCCATTCTTCGTAAAAAAACACTGCCTCCCTGTCCAAACCGCGCATAATGCATTTACAGACCGTTGACGCCTCCAGTGAAGCTCCGCCGTGGCACCCGCCGAACAGCCCCAAGACCAGTTCAGCTCTCCCTTCTTCATCCCTCCCTGCTTCTCTCGGTCTCTCTGGTCCAGATCTGCAGGGTCTAGCAGCATCTCCGAGCTTTGGTTTCTGGCTGGAGTGGATATCAGCCAGCTCGCCCCCCACCCCAGCCCACTCAGTTGAGCTCTTTAAAATGGGATTAGACGTGCTTACTGGCTTCTTCGGAAATGATGTTCAATTTGCTCACACTTATCTATGGCGAACAGTCATGAGAATGCAGATACAGGAAGGAAACAAGCAAATTAACTCCTGCCACATTGGCGAAGCAGCGGGATTGCTGAATAGATGCAAACCCGATTACCACCGTAATAATGCCCATTTATGGATGGTGGCTTACATCTGTAGGAAGCTGAGAGGGGTAAATTTGAAACTTGGCAATGCTGAAAAAGGCAGTTGTGATGGAGACTGAACCATCAACCAGGTGGTCGAGGCACACATGGACATAATGTTGCATATTCCGATGATTCATTTTGGCAAATCTGCTTCACAAATATCATTCCATTTCAAATAACCTATTCACAGAAAAAAAAATAAACAATGAAATGAATTGAAAACAGATTTCATGCTATTAATTTCGGCTTGGCAGAATACCTTGCAAGCTGATCTGCATATCAAATAAAAATTGGCTTATATATGTAGGCCTTCTGTCAGGCAGGATATCTGAGTGTATCTTTTGTGGACAGAATCTTGGCTTATTTTCCATAAAATTGATTAACCATTCTACTGCGAAAGATTCAGAGATGTTCGCTGAAAAGAAATCACATTGCCTGGAATACTAATGAATAACCAAAAAGATGGTTGCAAAACTATTTCTTATACCTCCTGTAATCACAATACACTCCGCACAATACTAATTGATTTGATTAGTGGATATGCCCTCCTTTAAATTCTCAATAGACACACACAAAGCAGCGCTCTATCCTTCCTGGCAGAGGTAATTTAGACGGCTCTCGTTCTGCAGTTCCCCTCATTCACACTTTGGTTTAATTTTTCTGAAAAAAAAAAAAAAAGGCCTGATATAGTAGTATGAACCAATTAGACTAATTTGGGCGGTACCATTAATGCAAGCTAATTCTCTGCATGAGCACCTTTTTCAATCATTCAGACACATGCTCATTGTAGGCATGCTGGGAAGCCACAAGATTGACAGGCCCAATGAGGGCAGAGCCAGGAGCCTGAAATTAATTATATTATGCTCTCTTCACTCTCTTTGCAACAGGAGAATGTGTGCATTCAAAAATAGTGCATCCTCAGACAATATCCAGTAGTGCTCAGGTAGCTTATTATAGCCAAATTTTAGCTGGATAGTCAGTTTCAGCTCTCGCCTCCATAAAATCTTAAATTGGTTGTTGACACATGGTCCAAGTCAGTTATTAACTGAAATCCTTTTCTGTGGCTTAAATATTTCCTTCTGTTTACCTGTGGCGTGCGATGGGCAGAGTTTGCACTTTTAGGGTGATCCAAATGGCTCCATAATGCCAGAAAAGTTAAGCCTATCCCAGAAAAGTAAGCAAATCCAGCCAAATTATATTTTGGCCCGGATCCGGCTAACACAGCAAAATGTCTCATTTCTACGAGTGTCTGATTTCCAGCGGTCAGGCCTGGAAAAAAAGGGGGTTTCTTACCTTGCGGCTGCCTGCTGGGGTGGAAGATCTGCAGGTCGAAAGGCTGGGCGCTCGTTTTCTGGATGACTGTGACATTTCGCCCGGTCCACTTATTGGCCCTGGCCAGAGTGTTGGTCCTCCAGTCCGTCCAGTAGACATTTCCTCCAAAGAGGGACACAGCGAAGGGATGGGACAGGTACTCGTGGCCCCTCAGGATCTCGATGACACCACTACCATCGTAGAGTGCAGAGAAGATGGCATCGGAACTGTTTAAAAGACATAGACACAAGTTATTTTTGCTCTGAAAATGCACTTAAAGAGAACATTAGCAGCAGAACAAAGTGCCTCTAAGTGATAGAATTGTTCAAGATCCACTAATACCAAATGTGGCCATTACTATCTCTCTAAATCTTACATGTGCTTCATTATTTGAGGCCTACTGGGATAACAGAGAGCAGTATATACTGTAATGTAATACATTTATCTGAAGCTATAATAAAGGCATACAATGTTCTGCACACAACATGATAGCAGGCTCTAATTGTGTACCGTGCATCCGTCCAAACGATCCTCTTTTCCAGATGATCCAGTGTCAGTCCATTAGGCCAGGCCCCTATCTCCATGTCCTTAAACACAATGTGTCTGCCTCCTCCACTCATTGATGCAGCCTCAATGCGGGGGAAAGTGGCGTCCCAGTCGGTCCAGAACAGGATCCTTGGAGCAGAAACCAAGAGGCAGCGGTTAGTCTCGCATTATTGTCTGCTTGCTTTTAAAAGGACAGGTAACAACAAGCATCTGAGGAAAATACAAAGCCCGACATAATGGGAATACACTTTTCCACACGAACAAAGGACCAAATCATTTCTCCTCACTATAATTCATAAAAATTATCTGAGTCGGACAAAAAGCGCAAATTGAAGCGAAAAGAAAATCTCATTTTCTCAGAACCACCAAAACGCGAGAGCTTTTAGATACCTCAGTCAATGTAATGACCATCTGGGAGCAATTCGTCAGCCATTCTCACCGGTTTGTCAATGCAGTTGAATTGCATAGCGCAATAATGGCGTACACAATGCTGTTGTAATTGGGCCCATAAACACAGACATTGGCAGCGGTGACCAGTCCAAGAACAGCACCAGTGGTCCAGTGTAACCCTCAACATCTGTGACATTGGCTTCGGAAAGGGAGGCCATCTGCTTTTTTATGACTTTTCACAGCTCAATGAGGCCTGAAAATGAACACTGTCATTGCTTTGACCATCAATAGTGTTCCGAGTCCCCGCTCAAGCCCAGAAAACACGGCCGCTGTCTTGCCTTGGTCCACAAAGTCAGAGAGAACGAAAGAGCAAGTGGGCGCTCAGGCCTAAATCACACACTGACGACAACGAAACAGTGTTAGGAAGAAATATCCTTGTCCAGATCAATAGCTGTATTCATTGGATCAGGCCTCCCCGATCAATGGCCCACTCCTTTGAGTGGATTCAAGTAATTAGATTAGAATTATTGCCCTGGAATGGAATTGCGCCTTTAGGCACCAAAAGTGTCCATTAATCCTACTCTGTACAGCCATGAAATGTAGTCATCCTCCCAAATGTGAAAGAGTACTATAGGAGTGAGTGCATGAGCAGATTACTCATTTCTTAAGAGTGTTAAATTGATTTTAGGAATGTCTGGGTTTTGCTTTAATCTGAGATATACTGGACGCTGTGTACAGTCATTAGCCAGCTTGCAGATGCATTTACACCAAGTGACATACTGCGCTCAACAGCCACACAGCACCTGATGTGTGCCATAATGTACAGTGTGACCGAGCTAATGACAACACCGCACACCTGATAGCAAAGAAAAAGGATATGTACGTCATTTATTAGTATGATTTGTACAGCCATACATCAGTTACTTTCCCACTTCTATTCCCGTCTTTTATGAAACGCTAATGCGATGCTGTTGTGTTTCCAGTAGAGAACGCCCGCTGACTGGGGGGGCAGAGCCTGCCATTTCAGAGCCACAGATAGTCTACAAACACTCTCCCCGTGCATCTCAGCAGAATAAATAAACATGATTTTGGATATTGGGCACCGCGGGGCACGGTGCACAAATAAGCACAAAACTTATTTTAGGCTTTTTTTAATCCGAGTTCTCGCTTAAAATGGTTTTCAAAAAAAATTGTGCACAAGAGAAGAAGGGAAGGGGTGGTGAAGGGTACAAGGCAGGCGGGGGTGGGGGGGGGGGGGGGGGGGGTGAGGCGATATGAGCTTCATCACTTGTCATTACTGGAATGGAGTGCACGGCGCTGTTATTGATGTATTCTATATCTGTGGCCTTAATGGACCCTAACATAGCAGACATCTTCATACATCAAAGCAGATGCGGATGTGAGAAATACAAGGGGGTTGTAATTTTACTTTATTCCAATAATCTCAGAGCCTGATGGATAGCGTAGCTGCCGGCAGGCTACATCGTGTGCGGGAGTCGGTGCGTAGCGTACCCTTGCCCCGGGTCCAGAGCGATGGCCCGTGGGTGCTCCATGCCTCCGGCGATCAGCGTGGTGCGCATATTCCCGTTCAGCTTGGCCACCTCGATCTGGTCCAGGTTGCTGTCGATCCAGTACAGTTTCCCCGCGATCCAGTCCACGGCCAGGCCCTCCGGGGTGGCCAGGCCGTGCTGCACGACCACCTCGATCCCCGTCACCCCTGAAACGACAACATCGACCGATACCGTCACCGCAGGACCGGGCCGGGTCGGGCCGCGCAGCGCTGAGCTCGTCTATTTACAGCGCTCGGGAAAACATTTTCCGATGGCAAAAAAGGAAAGTCAGAAAACTCTTGAGGAAAGCACTGTGACATAATGGAGATTGCTTTCTACAGCGTTCCATTAAACATGAAAAAAGGGTTTTCCCCATCTGTCTATAATCCAGCTGTTTACAATTATCCTCGGATGCCGGGGCTTTTGTGTACGTCTCACAAAAGGGAGGAATAGGTACAGCTACGAGACGATTTCTATGGCTCCGGAGAGGGATATGAAGGCAAGAGCGCTTGCTGAATGCACTGGCACTCACAAAAATACAGAGCCGGGGAGAAATTCTAATTCATCATTTTATGAGGGGAGATACCAGAGAACTTGAAGACTTCTGGTCCCTCAGCATTTTTTTTTTTTTTTACTTTGGCCAACCTGAAATAAATTCTCATTGGGATAGACAATATCGCTTTGCTGTATCAGACCTGAGTGTGTGCAAAGACAGTAGAACAAAACTGAGAGCGTTATCGCCGGGAGCGTCTTGGACTTCCATTACAGCCGCTGGGGATCTGATGGGGAAGGCGTGACTCTCTTCAGCCAATGCATCACAGCAGCATTTAGATATATAGCAAACGTTTCTGTGTCTGTGTGTGTGCGTGTGTGTGGATGTACCGCCAGACTCGGAGAGCCTTCCCCTGTAGATCTTATCCTCCACCACATCTGTCCAGTAAAGGAGGCTGCGATTAAAGTGGAAGTCTAGCGCGATGGTGTTCCTCAGCCCGGGCACCAGCAGGCTGTAGTCCCGCTTGTGAAGGTCTATCCGTCTTATCTCGTGCCGGATAGAGAAGATGATGAAAGCCTCAAAGGGATCTGGCCAGGGGGCAGAGACAGGAAACGAGCAGCTTGTATCTGAAGCGGTGCCACCGCAAAACAACACACACACACACACACACACACACACACACACACACACACACACATACACTTGCACCACACACCAACCAACACCCACCAGGAGCTCCCACGGGATACATGTGCACACACATACACATGCGCAGATTGGAGTTGTAGTTAAACATTTCTCGGAGGCAGAGCATCCCTGGAGGCAGCAATAATCTCATTGGTTGAGTTAAACCTCAGTGGGCGGAGCCAAAGAACTACAGTTTTTCTGGTAAGTAACATTAGACTGAAGCCCAGTGAAAAAGGCCTAGCGCTCTTGCTACTAACTGAAAAAGATATTTACGTTAGCTAGTTATCCTAGCTGACCCTCCAAGTTCAAACTAGCCATACTAGCCTGTAGCTATCCATCCAAGATCACAAATGCCAAGTCATTGCCCTTATTATTAGATGTTTCATTTAAATTTTAAACCAGAGCCCCTTCTTTGCCATTCCAGTTTGCCAGTTAGCTAAGCTGCACACACTGCTGCCAACTCTCTCCTGAGGAAAGAGAGGCTGCTCAAGAAGTCACTAGTTGACAGATGACATCATACACTAATTTGCATATGAATATATTTATTACACTGATCCTGCTCTCTCCTCAGTCTTAGTGGAGGGAGGATTTACACTGTGTACAAGTGCTTTGAATCACACCTCTCGTTTTAGACAAGCAAGTAGTGCATTCACATGCATCTGCAACAGCCAATCTGTCGCCAAATGCTTTGGGAGTCAAGACATGTTTCTCCATGGTCTGAAAAAGAAGCTGGATTTGTCACTACTTTTGAGAAAAAAACATTGCCAAGGGGATCCGAGAAGTCACTAAATCTAGTGACAAAGTTGTCAAGTTGGCAACAGTGCTTGCGCGCCGATTAGCTAGCTCTTTGGCCCTGCCCACTGAGGTTTAGCTGAACCAATCAGATTATTTCTGCCTTCTGAGCAGCTCTGCCTCTGAGAAATGTTTATAGAACTAAAAAATCTGCCACACACGCACACATACACATGCATACAAATTCATCTACAGTCACATGCACACACGCGCACCCACACACAAAAACACACACAAAAACACACACTCATTATCTTTCACAAATGGGCACCTTTGCAAGCCTTATCTCCACAACACTCCAGACCGAATAACACTTTGGGGAACAGAACTGTTTTGTGCCATAAATGCAATTAAAATGGTGTCCTTGCTCCAAAGACACATCCTGATATTGTAGCCAAACTGGCGCAAATGCAACTGGAGAGACCAGCATCTGTGGATAACCATGGCACTTTCTAACAAATCCATTATTACTGGGATCTACAATGCAAAAGCAAGCGCGGAGGTGTGCTTGGGACTTCACAATGAATCCAATAACACCTTTGTCAAGATTAAATGAGGATGTTTGTATTTGTATGCAAAATTTGATTTATGTTGGAGCTGTACAATTCTGATCTGGTTCCAGAGAAAATTGCATATTCTTTTCCTACTTTAATGTAAGATTAGAGCTGCAACTGCCATCAATCTTGGAAGTGAAATAGAGAAGCGAGTAATCAAAACGAGGTCCATAAATCTGAATGTGACAAGCCAAGAGTATGTGTGTGTACCTATCCTCTTCCAAGCGGTTACCGAGCAGGCCCGTCAAATAGATTGTTCAATAACAACAATCAGAGCAGCGGAAAGTTTGAATTTATAATGTGATAGTACACTGGGCCAAGCGTTTGGGTTTGTACGGGATCAGGCCTGAAGAGGACTTCTGTATAGCCAAGTGAAGAGACAAAGCTCGGTGGCTGGGGAAGGGAGAAAGTGCTTCCTTCACTCTGTATCAATACAGATAGGAACAGACAGGACTCATCGCCCAGATGCCTCTACGGATTTGAAACTGATTAAATTTGAACTGACAGTACCCTAAATCACCATCTTTTACCATTCGCCAGACCACCTCTCCACTTCCCCAGCACTCCGAGTCACTGTCTAAGGCGAGCACATTCCAATTCTGCTGTTTTACTTTTAACGTTTTCCGTTTGATGCTATCTGTGTGAAAGGTAACGCCGCTGCGTGAATACGAGATGAGAGCGGTGATTCCGGCTTTCAGTTAAAGAGTTTATAGCATGCATACACGGAATATGAATAAATTTGATATCATCGTTAAGGGAAAAATCAGAACAGAATGAACTCGCATTAGGCAATTCGGCACATTAGCCTCCGCCGCTCGACAGGTAGTTTCGGTGAGGTGACATCAATCATGTAATTTTCTCTTCTTAGCGTTCAGTCATCGTTGGAGAGTCCAGCTTTCTCTGAACTCTCTATTTCGCTCTTAAGTTTGGATAAGTCACTTGCTGTGGGTGGAGATTTCCCACCAGTGTCCACACCCCACACCAGAATAATAATACTCAAAATTTGAGTCAAGAGGGAGAATCTACAGTGGCTCAATTAGACGGGATGAGACATTTTCCTTTGTTGCAGCCCCACTTTGTGATTTAGGCTGATAAGACGGGTGTATATTCACATAAAAATCTTGCCTAGTGCAGCTTTGCATTACTGATTTTTTTTGTGTCATAGAATATGAATCAGAATCAGAATCAATTAACAATTCTCAGCTCTGACCAAAGTACACTTTCACCCCGACCACAGCTCCACACACTCAAACCCAGTCACACCCCCACCACCAAAAACAGCTGGCAGGATCCCAGCGACAATCAAACACTAACGTAAAAAGGTTGGCGTCTGTCTACCTGTGCTGTGACAGCTGTCTCCGTCGGGGTCGAGCCTCCACCCCGGATAGCAGGAGCACTTCACCGTGGTCTTGTACTGCTCGCACACCTGGCTGCACTTCAGGTGGCGGCTGCAGTAGTCCACCGCCTCGCACGTCTTGTTGCCGGAGTCCAGGTGGAGCCCCGGGGGGCAGGAGCACACCACCCCCTGCCCCGGGGCCACCGTGCACTGGTGGCTGCAGCCCCCTCTGGCTACGAGACACTTATCTGGAGGGTGAAGAGAGGCCAAAGGAATTCCGGTCTTAGAAACTGCACAGAGCAACACTGGGAGAGAAGGCGAGATTTCAAACAGAATATGTACTGTGGTTTGAGCATGAAATTAATTATGCAGGCTATATGAGAAAGTCTGTAAACAATTGTGGGAATTCAAAAGGTTGTTTTTTTATATTTTTGGACAAGATGTCACAAGGACAACGCCGCAACTTTCTGCTCGGAGCTAGACCTCACCAGTCGAGCATGATGATGGAATATTTCCGCAATCCATTATCCGACACAGAGAAAGTTATTACATAATGAAAGAGCCTCCTCAGCTCAGTTGGTTCTCCGCGGAATGACCTGGGGGAGAGCGGCTTTATTACCGTCACGGCTTCAAAAACAAAAGAAAAAAACTGGAAAGCGAAAGTTGCGCACCGGTCCTTTCAGAAGTGATACAGAGACAGAGACGAGGGAGGGGAAAAAAAAAAAGAAACAAAACCAGAATAACTTTTCTGCGTGCTCTCACATCTTATTGGAAAGCATCTTTTTTTTCTCCCCCCACCCCCAAGGCACCTGGGTCTCGTTAGAAGCTGCCAGGTCAAGATGAAAAAACATATTGGTGAAAATGAAACTGGTCAGGCTTCCCCTTGCTCGCAATGATTAAGCCCATCTTCTCAGCATGGGCTAGGAAAGGATTGTACTCCCTCAACAAGGGGGGGTGGGGGGGGGGGTGTAGAAAGTGTGTTCCCAGTGGTTCCAGGAGGGGAGTGAGTCCTGCTGAGCTGGTGCAATCAGACCCTCAAGGTCCCCCTGAACATGACCTAATTGGCTATGAGCAGGCGGTGCAGCATGAGCTCTTTTTTCAGCTGTGATAACACAGAGACTCCAGGGTCCTATAGGAGCCCCCCCCCCGAGGCTCGGTTAGTGACGCTCCTGAAAATGAACCTCTGTGTTTACACTGCTCACTCAAAGAGATTAGGCGTCCAGCACTGGTCACATGAGATCCCTTTCCTTCCCTCTGAAGGCTGTTGGACAAACACTTCCACATTCGCCGTCATCAGGAAAGCCGGGGCATCGCTTCGCATTTCCCTCCCTTTGGTCTCTGAGTCAACAAATGTCGGTGCCTCATCAGGCTCTAAGCTATGTGAAGGAGAGGATATGGCGGCGCTCCACTGGGAGAGGCTCTCCTCAGATCCCATGTTATTATATGAGATGAAAAATGAAAGTGAGAGTTAGCACAAATGCGCCGAGGGGCCTCAGCAGGTAACGTGTTCCGAACCGAGACGTCGAGGAATGGAGGGCGTCGACAGCACCTCCACACGATGTTTCCACTTAATTATTTAAGCAGCTTCCAGTTGATGAAAGGCAATGCTGAGGAAGAAATAGCTTTTGGTCATAATATAAAGAGTCGCACGGAAAAGTGTGGGGGAGTGTTCATTTACAATATGAATATGGTTTATTTATTTGTTATACTTTTCTGTTGCTGTTATTTATTTATTTATTTTTTTACCTCCACCAATGGAGTTTGACGGAGTTTATGTTTTTGCCCCATTCTGGTTGTCTGTCAGCAGGATATATCAAAAAGTTATCAATGGATTTGCATGAAACTTTGTGGAACGATTGGTCATGGGGCAAGGAAGAAGTGATTAACTTTTCACACTGGTTGGCCAAAGAGGAGGCGTGGTGGTGGGCGTGGCTTCTCACAAAAAGGCATATAATGTAAGGAATGGATTCACGCCATCAAACTTTGTAGCCAATCAGCAGACAGAAGAAGAGGCAAACCCTCCATTATTGGCCCAATCAAACAACATGGAGGCACTGGAGAGCTCATTTCCAGTTTAGACATAACTTGGTCCAGTGGTAGAAGAGCAGCCCTAATGACCGCTGAACAGATATAGAGCTGATTGGCCATGTCGTGTTGAGATAATCGGCTAAAATGCTTAAAAGTGTCTAGAATTTGAACAGGCAGATCTCATGTCCCATTTCAGGTCCAATCATGAAAATGTTTGCATCTCCTGATGTGAAACAAGTTGGTAATGGGGCATGGAAGAAAACATTAACTTTTGGTGAAAATCTGACATGTGGAACTGGCATATCTTGACAATTGCATAGTGTCTAGTTTACCTTTGAAACACTCCACCAAGTCAAACTCTAACAAATGGAAATCAAAGAAACCCAAACACAGGAAGGACTGTGACATCCTGCATGACTAACAACATGTGTGACCAAAAAAAAAACAGACATGACAAGCACAAACAAGCCAAATATTACCGCAGATGGGTCCTTCATCGGAGCGGTCGGCACAGTCCACCTTGCCGTTGCAGATCTTATCGGGCGTGAGGCAGACTGACGTGTCATTGGCACAAGGGTACTTGGGCGGCTTACACACGGCAGACTCGCAGGACTCCTCGTCCGAGCGGTCCTCGCAATCGATGTCACCGTCGCACACCCAGCTCTTTGTGATGCACTTGCCTGTACGGTGTGATACGTGGAAGTAGGAAGACATAACACACGGTTAGATAGCACTTCATAATATTGATTTGCACAAATGAGAAGCTGATCATACGAGTACATGCAAAGCCACATGGTTTCTAAGAACTGTCAGGACAGAATCAATGAAATAGCACCATTGCCCTCAATTTGTATCTAGTGGCGCCATTACAGAAAAAAAGGAAGATATGGTGATATCAGCGGTATAATAACCATTGGATCAAATCAACAGGAGGGAAGAAGTTTTCTTTTTTTAAAACTAGTTCCTAACTGCTAATTTCTGGTGGCTTTGAGGTCGACAACCGTTTGATTTTCTCTAAAATCCAAAGTTTACCATGACATTTCATTTTCTTTTTTTCGTTTCCCATGTCTTTTCCCCAGTTGGAAATACAATTCCCAGGTCTATTAAGTTGCATGGGAACCATACAATTGCCTATGCCTATTTCACAGCAGATGTACAGTATACAGTATGATGTAACGCAGAATATGTACCTTCACTGTGGAAGAGTCTGAATGACTTTTGCTCAACCCATAAGGTGTTCAAAAAGAAAGTTCTCTTGCTCAAGTACGTTCCATAATACAACCCATGCTTGTGTTTTCCCAGGCCATTGTGTTGGGATTGGAAATATGTTTCATTACTCAGCTCCAAAATCACTCCCTTAGAATAAACATGAGATGTGCTATAGCAAAACACGTCAATCTCTTTTCCTTGGGAGCTTCAATCAACAACAAACACCGCCTCAGTTCTGCACTAAATGCTCCACTTCATGCGAAAATCCACAGAAGATCAATACACCTTCCCCTGATACCTGCACACGGGGGTAATCTGTAATTCCCTCACTGTACATGTCATAAAGAGGCAGGTGGAACAACTGAAGGGGGCTGGGAAGAAAACAACACAGATATGCCAGGATGTATCATCGTTAATGCACTCTGCCAGGTGAAGCTTGGATCGCAGCATATTCCAATTTATAGTCTTTCCATCAAAGCTGCATCACGGAGCGATGGGATCCCACTGGTTTATGCTTGGTGCTGGATCAGTGCAAACCAAGTGGGAGGCTTAAGAGACCGGTGAGGGTGTGGGAATCTGGTGAGTGTGTTTGTGTGTGTGCTTGACTATCGCTTCTTGATTTAACCCTCCATAAAAATGGAAGATTATCATGTACTATCCATGTGCACAAACATTTTGCATGTGTAAAATATGGAAGAAAGTGGGGCAAGGACATTTTTCACTTTAAATATAATCAGAATATCAAGTATATCGATGTATAACGATGGAGAAGGAGAAGGAGGTTAAGGGATTTCAATTTTCTTTTTCTTTCTCCTCATGAGCACACTGCTTTGACAAAAACTTTGAAAAAAAATGTTTTTTATATTTTTTCCCCTCAAATACAGAAAACCTTCTAAACCAAATCTTTTCAAGTTTCATATTTAATCCAACAAAAAATGGGGCAACTTATCCACAGATGGATTTTCTCCTCAAGTGCTCCTTTTTTATGTCTGTGGGTCCCTCCTCTAGTCATTGTTGAAGATTTACTATTAATTAATGACTAAATCCATTGCTACTTTTGCTTTTAGTTTATCCTATCTTGATGAGTGTCATTATCTGTTAGCGTCCTCTACATGTATTTTTTTTACTCATTTGTAAAGGATCTCTTTCTTGAAAGCCTGATATCATGTTTTCTCTGATGGACATTCAAAAGACTAAAATAAGACCTCAAGTCCTGTTCTCTTTTGCAAAATTGCGACTGATTTTATTTGCATTTCAGGTCTTAGGCTATCGGAGAGTTTGTGCATCAGTAGACAGGCACCTAAAGCATACACACATACAAATATCCATGAAATGATCGAAATATTCCCCTCTTCAATAGAGACCTGGGCAAAAGGGCAGAGTGAAATGAATCATTTATGTGGCTTGTTGGCAACTTATTGTTGATGACAGCTCTCACTGCAAAGGTTAAATTCGAGACGGACATCAATGAAGTCAGAATAACCAAAGTGAAAGCAGATCAATCGCAAATTAATGCAAAGTAATAGGTTTGCTCGATTCCCCATGAAAGTGAAAGCCTTAGGCTATGTTCACACTGCAGCCTTCATGCTCAATTCCGAAATGCTGCTCATATCTGGCTTATTTTGGATGACTCTTCATATCTATTCTAAGATGGAACTCACATCCGATACTGATATGAACTGACAGGGATGTCAGAAAGACACGTGTGAGCAGAGTAACAATAACAAAAGCTTGTTTCCAACACATTTCAGTTACAGCTGCCTTTGAGTTTTGACTGAATTGAGGCTTCTCCCCACATACCAATCAAATCGATACTAATAGCACCAAAATTAAGACAATTGTCTCAGGTGAATGATGGAAAATGTACTTATTGAGCGATCCAATACAAGTCATATGTAGTCTGCGTGCCTCGGGATCTGATCTTGTACCACATACACAGGAAAAATGTCTGTGTCAAATTGACTCAGAAAGTGTAATAATCAACACTGTGACAGTGTTTATAGGAGTCCATATCCATCAGAGTCAATTTAACACGTTTAAATAGTTTTGAACAGCCCACCCCAGAGCTATATGAGGTCTATGAAACAAACAACTCTCCAATCACCTCAAAATAATTGGCAATGAAAAATACTTACTGAAGGGCAAATCCACCCTAAAACACTTAAACACCTTTTAAAAACAGCTACTGGCCATTGTACCTTCCATTTCTGGGCCCATTTTGTTGTTTGGTGGTGTGTTTTTCTTATTCCTGTGGATAACTGGTCAAACATACATTATTTCCAACAGCTACAGAAAATGTTTAGCGATCTAAAACATCAACGTCAGGTTTTGGTGTCAGTCCCTCAGAATCAAAGAGCGAGGGCTTCTTTCTAGAGCCGCCATTTTGCACCAAGAGATGTTCAACAATCATACAGGGAGAAATCCATCGTAGAAGAGGAGAGAGATCAATTTCTCCACCCACAGGAGCCTCAACAGACCAGAATGCAAGACATATTGCGGTTTTTCTTGAGTGGAAGAACTCTCACCTATCTCTATCGCTATAGATGAATGCAACAAGTTCGGGCCTGTTCTTTGGGGGTTGTCGCAAGGCACTATGGGAAACGTAAGAAATCACTAACTGCAGTTGAAGTAGACGAGGCAGGCTGAGGGAAAGTGGGTTCACCGTACAAGTAAAGCACAACACTTCATCGCAAAAATAACTCCCGGGATGCACTGAACATCTCGGTATCTGAGTATCTGAGGCTGGGCTTTTCCTTGAGCACCGGAACACTGCGCTCCTACCTGTATCTTTGCAGGTGAACTTGGCCTTGGGGTCGCACATCCTCTTGGTGCCCTCGCAGCCCGCCTCGTCGCTCCCGTCCTCGCAGTCCTTGTCTCCGTCGCATCGCCAGCGCTCCGGGATGCAGGTCCCGTCGGTGACGCAGTGGAACTCCTCCCCGCTGCACTCGATGACAGGGGGCAACACTGCGACAGAAGCCATCCAACGGTTACTGTATCACACATGCTCCATGACAGTGAGTCTCAACCTTTTTCATATCAAGGACCCCTAATTTAGTCCACATCAGGGCCACGGACCCCCATTTGGTGACATGTTTTCTCTCTGACCCAAATCTGATAACATTTTTACGTGTTAGATATGATTTTGTCCAGAATTCCATGACTATCTGTATTCTAGGTAGAGAGAAAACAGTGAAACTATGATCAAAACAGTCATTCTTCTACATCTAATTGTGTTAACTTCTTGTAAATGAAATAATGCTGAAGTTTAACAATTCATCAATTTGCTGGGGACCCCCTGGAACGCCCTCAAGGACCCCTGGTGGCCCCCGGACCCCACGTTGAGAACCACTGCTCTATGACATACAGCAGCGAGCGAAGGCACAAAATAACACCATCGAATATTTTAGTATCATTTAAAAAGTTGTTATCGTGAAAGTTAAAATAAAAAAAATAAAAAAAATCCATTTCAGCTGGAAGGGCATATATAGTAAGCACTGCAGTGATAAGTTAGTTAGTTCCAAAGGGGAAAATTATTTTTTAGTCTTTTGCCATGGTTGCACTTCACCACTGAGTTCACTACATTATTCTCTGGCAGGAGTTCATTCATTACAAATAAGAGAAGCTGGTGCCGCTGCATCATTTTGTTGCAGATGTGTTGTATTCATCCTACGCTGATAATGGATCCCTGAGCTAAATGCTTGTTAAAAATATCAGTCTTACTTTACTTTGTTTTGTTGAGAACCTTCTGTGAAGTTTTCATGATGTATTGAATTAATAATTATCAAACAAAAAAAAGTTCTACCAAAGAGTGTGGCTGGAATAAATGATTTTACCACTTTAGTCAATTATGTAGCTCATCACTGGCATAATATGGTATACTAGTAAATTATGATTTTTGCCAGAAACAACATCACATTTGGTCAGTAAGCACGCTTAAGCAGTTTAATCACAATACGTCCCAGGAGCTTTGTGTAGAACATAGTTTACAGCAACATAAATCCATTACACATTAAGTGTGATAACGGCATTCATTTTTAAAGATGATGCTCTGAATCTGATGGAGCGTTCCGCCGATCAAACCAGACACAACACTCGCACTAAGCCGCTGAAAAAAATTGCCTTCGCATCCCGGAATTATTCGCCGAATACTTAAAAATCAAACACCAGAAAGTATTTTTCCCAGCAGCCGAGGCCAAACTAACAAAGGCTCGTTCTCCTGCGGTGGGAGCAGGAGCAGACGTGGGGGGAGCGGAGGAGGCTGCAGTTCATATCAGGAAACGATGTGATGAATAGTCTCCACATTCTAGTGACAAGCTAGTGAGCTGTGAGTTTCCTCAGAGCTGGCACGGGCTTTCTGAGGTAATTACAGCAGATTAAAAGATTTGACTCTTGATGGTAGCTCTCCCATGAACGTAGACTAGATAAGATTGGTCGCACGTGAGCGTTGAGCGCTTAAAGTTATTGGACCCGGGCTGATTAATAGTTACATTAAACTCGTAATTGCAACATCTGAATTTTTACATCGATTTGAATTGCAAATCAAATGACTAGCGCACTAAATGCTACAGATATAAGGATAACAACACCCTTCTGATGGAGCTGTACTTTCAGCAGCCTGCTGCGAGACACATCTATCAAGGAAAACAAGTTCCGGCATTGACTGAATCTATAATAAGATAATTAGAATTTCCCCATCTTATTTTTGCAAACATTCTGATGAAAACGAGTGAATAATAACAAGAGTCATCTAATGCCAGAGGGATGTGTTCCTCTCAGTCCAATGATGGCAACACTGGAGCCCACCTGCTGCTTTTCTGACTCACTTTTCTGACTCGCATTTGAAAAGGTAACGTGTGCGCTCTTACTGGCCGAGGAGCCTCCGCAGGTCGTGTTCTCGTCGCTGAAGTCGCCGCAGTCGTCGTCGCCGTCGCAGGCCCAGTGGTCCGGGATGCAGCGGCCGCTGGAGCACTGGAACTGGGTGTTGGAGCAGGAGTGGACGCAGCCCACCTCGTCGCTGCCGTCGCCGCAGTCGTCATCTGCACACACGAACGTCACGGCTGAGAAACAGAACGGTGGAAATATCATCGCCTTTGTCCGCAGAGGAAGTTTGCCGGGTCTTTACCTGAATCGCAGTGCCACTTCACACTGATGCAGCGTCCGTTGGAGCAGCTGAACTGGGTGAGGGGCTCGCAGGTCGGGAAGGCTGAAAAAGTTTGCATAAAACGTCACGGGCAAGTCAAATCAAACTTAAAAAGTAAGCTGTCTTCATTTGTAATTGTCCATTGACGTTTTTGAATGAATTCCCTGATGTGACACAGTCTATTTGAATCCACCAGTCCAGATTGAGAAAACTGTATGTCCACAACTGTCCACAATACGAGAAATTATCAACAAAGTAAATTGCAATTTAGGTCATGCAATGCACATCAACATGTACAAAGCATGGCTTTTCATAGATTTTACCAGTCATGATTTGTCAATGTCCTCAATTCACTCTAATGAACATAACAACCTCTGTGACATTACGCTTAGTCATTACATCAAAGCCAGCAACACACATGTGGCCTTACAAAGTGAAAACCAAGATACACAGGCCCTGTATCATTTTGGTGTGTGTCTGTCATTGTGCTAGGCTGTAATCTAATGAATGGAACATAATCAGAATCTGAAGTCAACGATATTGTAATTGACAATCATAATCAGGGAATGTACTTTTAATTTGGAGAGAGTTTCATTTCCGAGAGGCCGTCTCTGAAACAAGCAGCAGCAGGATTCTTATTAGTTGTCTTCATGTCTGTTCATTTCTTTTCAGTGTGATGCCGTCAGAGGTTAAATTCATCTTCTCAGGTAATAACGTGTTCCTCACTAGCACAGTATTCATAAGGAACTTGGTTTGCATAGCACTTTTCAAACCATTCACAAAGTGTTTTACAGACAATAATGAAAAGAAAAAAGAAAAATAATAAAAGCCAACGAAATAAACAATACAAATGGGTTTCAATGGGTTCTTTTCTAAAGTCTAAGAGAAACAGGTTTGTAAGAAGAAAGATAATATGATGCCGCTGTTGGTGGCGGTTTATGAAAACTCTCCTCTGGTTATTAGCGTTGTCAAGAGAATTGAAATAACTGAAAATACTGCAACAGCCATATCGGTGTGAAACATAAATGTTGCTATGGTGACAGATATAGAGATACAGGTATTTACAGCCACGGTGGGATGGGAGGAGTGGAGTGACCCCCTTTGCCCGTACATACACAGTGTAGTCACTGTGCTCTAACATATAATACATAATGATATTCACGCTCATTCATAAATACGATAGTCACTCTGACAGTGTGTGCTTAGCCATTTTGTTGCAACCAGCTAGAATTATGATCTGCAATCTGAATCCTACTCATTGTGTCAAATCTTTAGATACGCTTGTCAGATTTGCTGTTATAGTCGGCCCTCTATGGAAGATGTGAAATCTGAATTTGCCCCTTTTGGATAATGCCTTACAGTGTATTTTAAAAGGAGCTTTGTTCTGGCTTGTCCTGTTTATAACAGGGTGTGCGACTTTTCAAGTCTCCCCTTATGATCAATGCCTCCAATCACAGGATTACACATAACAAATTTCCAATTTAGTCTGATCCAATTGGAACTACATGTAACAAGTTTCGTTCTCAGAACCAAAAAAAAAACAACAACAACTGATCACCACATTAAGGCAGGGAGGGCGAGAAGAATGATGCATCTGTAGATGTTTTTCTTAGGGGTTAATCTGAATAATGTAATTGACTGAACGCCTGACTGCCTGAACACTTTAATCAATGGCAGCGGCAGCCGGCCCCACTGACACAACACAAACTATGTGCCTGTTGGCAGTTTATCGCCTTAGCCTAGCGGGTTGAGGAAAACCCCAAAACAAGCCCTTGGGTTGACATACAGTCGCCGCACAGTGACAGTCGCCATGCGAGCCGCTGAAAACAAATTACCACCTCTGCAGTCAGCCAACATCTGCCCACATCCACCACCGCGGTCAAGGAGACTCCATGAACTAAACTGGCCTGCTTGCACTGATGGAGACATTATGGCATTGATATTCCCTATAAATGCTGCAGCAGGCAAAGGAATGTAGAGTCCACTGCACTGTGCGGACTGCTGATTGGCAGCATTGGCATTTTCATTCCCATCACATACCATCCCAGCTTTCGATTTGGGCACATACATTTTTCAAATATTCTCACTGGACGCCTGGAGCTTTATTGACTTCAGTTTGAAATGCGAGTCTACATTTGAATTGATTTGTTGGGATCCCCGCTGCTCGGGACACCTTAGGCACTAGGGGGAAGACATACTGTATCTTTATCAGACAAGTGTCTTCCAGATTCCCCCTCAAATGTGTTACGTCTCACTGACAGCGAACGTCTGGTTGGAATTTAACATTCATTAAAAATGAAGCACCGGCATCCATAAATAATGGAGGTTTCAAGTAAACAGAGAGCCTGGCTAAAAATGAAGCACCGGCATCCATAAATAATGGCAGCTTCAAGTAAACAGAGAGCCCAATATGAGACACTGTATGACAACTACTAAACTACTGACAAACAAAATCCAAATTAGCATCAATCTCTAAGGCGGCCACCACTGAGCTTCAGGTGTTCCAAAACCCACAGTAGCTCCGGTGGAGCTAAGTGAGCTGCCAGAGCCGCACAGTGGAGCTCCTACAGAGAAGTAATGCCTGAGGAAGCCCAGACAACAGTATGGGAGAGAATATGTTTTGCTGCGCAGCTTGATTATGATTGAATGAAGCCGAGCATGAACTTTAATTACTGCTTACACCCTGGCTGTTTGTGGCTGCGTATTGAAGCGGCTTAGGACACACAAAGGATGGCTGAGGCGACGCAGCACAGTGCAGCGTTTGGCAAACATCACACACTGCAATGTGGCTGATTTAATACAAATCGTGATTAAAAGGGGGGGGGGGGGGGGGGGGGATCTTAAAACTTTTACCCCCATCGTTTAAATGCATTCTGGTAATACATCTACTTCACATCACTGAAAACATATTTTACAGCCCTAACCTCTCTTAAACCTTGCATAAAAAGAGGTTAAATAACGAGCCCGGGCCATCATGGGCAGCCATGTATTTTTCACATTATTTTTTTCTTCCAAGATTAATCCAGGACACGGACAATAACTTTGACTCATTGAAGCTGATGGATTGTATAATACCGCTGAGACCGAGGCGGGATTGAAGAACAGTGAGCTATAACAATGCGCAACTTACTTCGCACCACCCTTCTAAGCTGATGCCATCAGTGAGTGCATGTTTAGTTCCTGGTCCAAAGAACACAGCATCAATAATTCAACTCCTAAAACTCTCTCAGCTGAACAAAGTAATGCATGTGAAAGAGACTAGCGAAATATTCAAGAAGTCACTAAAATGATAAATAGCTGCCAGTGGCATTCTATTTTTTTATATATTTTTTTTTATTTCGTAAGTACTGCATGCTTGACAAGTACTGCATCAACCACTGAGACTATATTGAAGTTTATCTTAAGGCTATCGTGTACCAGTAGTTTGATTCCTACCAAAAAAATGTATTTTATGGTATCTGTAAAAGTACTAAAAAATTATCTTACCCCACAATCCTTTAAAATGTACCAGAAGTTGTTTTGATTTTATGCTGTCATTTTGTCACAGCAGTTGCCTACTTTTTTCAAAATAGTGTGTATTTTACTTTGGAGTGAAACATTTGCCATATCAGTGTATATATTACAGGTGGAAATGTGCAGTGTGCATGCACAATGAGCACAATGAGCTACTGTATATAGTGCCATGAAGTATATTAGTATTTCCATTGGCTTAGTCAGCATGGGCTATCTCCTGTGGCGTGCTACAAGGACATAATGTGAATTTTTTTTTGCATAATATTATGATTCACATTGGGAGTTTCTGTTCCAAAACAGAAAGTGATTTCTGAAAGCCAGAAATCTCAGCATCTGGCCAAGAAATTGTTGAGTCATTGGTATTGATCAACAACCCTATCAACCTCCCATATAATATGGTCATTTTGTGCTGTGGGACGGTAAAATCCTTCCTTACTGGATATTTAAGTTTGCACTGCACTGATTAGATGTGACATTCTTGTCTGTGAGAGGTAAACTACCCATGATTTTGCTTGAGATGGCCTTAAATGTCAGTTTATATTACAGCTTTGCCTTAAAGAACACCTAAAACTAGAGCCTGAACAACCTGATGACTGGCACAGGCAGCCGTGCGAGACTCACCGCACGACGCCATCTCGTCGGACATGTCCCCGCAGTCGTCGTCCCGGTCGCAGCTCCAGGCCCGGGGTATGCAGCGTCCGTTCTGGCAGGAGAACTGGCTCGCCTGGCAGGGCCGGGCTGAAACGGTCGAAACACAGGAGCGTACGTCAAGGCGGGACGTGCAGCAACACCTCCCTAACGATCACTACATCACCGGGGGATGTCGATGTCTGCCCGGCGCGAACTCTTAGGTTATCACTCAATCACGGCGGGCGGCGTGTAAAGGTCTGAAGGCCGTGGGAGATTTGCAGCCGCTTGACAGGTCTTCAGTTACGCGTCCGCGCGGCCGTGGCGGACACGCATGGACACCGCGCCAGTGATCTCTCGGTGGCGTGTAATATGCATGTCAATCTGACGACAAGGCAACATTTATCATCCTCTGGCTAATGCCCATTGATTGAACCTCTAAGGCTAAAAGCTCCTGAGAGGCACCGCTGCCAACATGCTACAGTAACACTGGGAGGCCGGGGGAGGCAATGTGATATACTGTAAGTGATTCTGACGCACAGTTGCCCCTTGTAGGTGCTAAACCTCTTTGATGCTAGGGAGCGCTTTCACACGATGAGATTGATCGCACTGTACCGAAGCTGCTCCGGAGCCGCAAGACATAACGGGGGATGACTGCCTGATAACACAGGACACCTCTGTTTAAGGCTTTGATCTGTCAAACCCATCCGAAGTGGGATCATTTTCACAAAAGATGAAACAAGAGGAAATGTTTTATAGCTCACTGTGTAGAGGGCGAGGCCTGAGCTACTTCGTCTTCCGTTCCAAAGGCCTACATAAAGTGAGCGTGATGGAAATGTACTGCTAACTCAGTTACAGCTAGATCCTAAGCTAAGCAGCTACCAGAACAGTCATTAATGCTGAAACTACAATATGTGATCATGTATCAATATGCACTCATATAATCATAAGGTCTATCTTAAGGTGAAAGCTGCTCTAGGTACTGTACACTGATCTAGAATCAATGTGTAAACTAGAGCTGAACGATATTGACAAAAAATGCAACTGTGAAGTTTTTCTTGTCATACATTTTTTAGAACTTTAAAATTGTTTAAAGAAAAGTGATTTTGTTTAAAAAAATTAAAAAAAAAGTCAGTGTGCAGGATTTACTGAGTTTGAGTATGATTAAATGTTTTCACCAATATTGCACTTGATTCATGGACCAAAGCTTACCTGGAATCTAAAACACCTAGAAAATCGAAAATTGCAGACGTTCATATTGTGATTTCGATTTTTTTTTCAATCAATTGTTCAGCTCTAGTGTAAACAGTATCAATGAATCCAAATGACAGATTTGCCAAGATTGATGGAATTAAGGAGAATTATATTCTGTGCTCAAATACTACAGTCATAAAATGATTGAACTGCAGCCAAAGCTGCACTGCATCTGCAGGCAAACATAAAGCTGGCACAGCACATACCTGAGCATGTAATGTTGGCCTCGTCCTCATTGTTACCACAGTCATTTGTTCCATCGCAAAGCCATCTTTTGGGAATGCAGCGATTGTTGTTGCACTTGAACTGGTCAATGGGGCAGCTATGGTTGTCTGGGGGGAAAAAAAGAACAAAAAATCTGTTGTAACCTTGCAGTTCTTCCATGGTACATGAATAAAAAAAAACACAAAGGAATGAAACAATTCAGCTACACTTGGAGAATATTTCACAAAGCTTTCGTATTAAAAAACACAATGTGTTTTGGCTGCAGTAGCCTTCGTCGGGGCAACTGAAGCTTTGTCAGTTCTCCAAGACGAGCTTATTTTTTTTCATTCCTTAAGGGACAAAAGAAAGTCTCTCATGTTCACAGATTGTCCTTAGCGGGATTTCATCTCTGCTGAGTCCACAGCTCAACTAATCTTGCATTGACAGACCGCCAAGCCTTATTAGGAACCATAAAGGGGAATAACATTTAGAGGGGCATCTCACCCATAATTCTCCTTGCTGCTTTGTCCTTAACTTGGTTGTAATGAATTCTCTCATGAAGATTTCACAGTGGTCTTAAGTATATTTGACATTTGGTTTTAGTGCCGTGTTTTGATTTGAATTGCTATAAAGCCCATTTTCACTCTTCTGAGGCTGCGGCCACACTGATCCGTTGTGTCTGTCCGTCTCTGTTCATTTCAATTCATTTTCAATGAGAGCTGTCCGTTGTCCGGGCAACGCTGATGACGCGTCCGTCTCCTTCAGATTTCTGTCCGTTTTGACGGAAAGAAAGTTCAACCCAGGTGAACTTTTTCTGGACGGACGGATTCGTTACCACAAATCAGAGGCTTTTTTTAAAAAATAGCGTTGACGTTCCAAAACAACCCAACGGACAGAAATCTATCCGTTAGTAATTCTGTCCGTTTTCTGACGGATCAGTGTGGCCGTGGCTTAAGAATATAAAACAACTTACTAACTTGGAAAGTGTCTTTTTCCAACAGTATGCCTCACGGGGAACTTTGAGCCCACACTCGTTTTCTTCTGCATCATGTAATTTAACTTCAACACAACAACATTTCATCCGGTTGACAACACTCAGAGGACAATTCATATTCATTAACTCTCAATAACTCACAGAGCAAATGAATTTGTGCAACTCTCAATGTAGTTGGTATACTGTATGATTATGTGCAGAATAAATTAAATATCTCCCAATGCCAAACACCAACAAATCATGTACAGGAGACTGGTTTTGCAGCCAATCATCTTGCATCTTGTCACAATCACTTTTTCCATCATTTTCAACTCAATTTCTAGAATTGAATTGAAGACCAATATGAAATCACAGGTTGGGAGTGGGCTACTCTCTGGTTTATGGCCGTGGGAGAATAATAATAAGATAATTCTAACAAACACAGACCAAATTGCTGCAGGGCATATCGCTCATTTCAAAGCTGAAATTCCCTTTATACAGCTGGCATTCACATTCTCCCCTTTTTATAGTCAAATGTTGCCCTGATAAAATCCGAAGAAGCAGTCATAGCCAATAAAACAAACCTAGTTAGAGGATCATTAAAGTATGTGATATCTCAGCAGAGCAGATAATTGATTTTTCAATTCTGATAATTTTGGCAGAGGATCACATTATAGTATTTTTCTTCCTGAAAAATGAGTCAGCATCCAAGCGTCTAACATAGTGTTTATCTTATCGATTCGTTCAAGGGCAAAATCGCTTCAAACGGAGGAAAGGGGGAGACGGTGGGGGAGGAGGAGGGGCATTATTCACCCCTGCTCTAACACTGACATTTAGGCACATAAAAGTTGATGGCGAGAGAGACTCAACCTTATAAAGCGTGTGCGTATTAGCCTGGTGTGTGTTTGCATGCAATTTTGAGATACGCACAGCAGCTGTGGGCCTCCTCGTCACTTCCATCCAGGCAATCATCGTCGCCGTCACACTTCCACGAGGCTCGTATGCAGCGGTGATTATGGCACTGGAACTCATCGCTTCTGCACCGCTGCGGCTCCAAGCCTCCAGTGGAGACTTCTGGGAAGAAAACAGAGGTGAGACAAACAAACAACAGAACAAAGTATGCTCACACTTTCTGTGAAGTACGTGTTTAAGCATGAGCTATAACGCACAAAAAGATGTTTTTAATGTCTTATGACATTGTCTATAAGAATGTATTGTGATTTGTAAGTGGTTATGAAACTTATTTGTAATGTTTTAGAAGTATTTGTCGATAATGGCTTATAGAATATGGTGCTAATGTATTACAATATTACAACAACCCCTACAGGGAATTATCACACTATAATTTTAGTGTATTATACAACTTTATGACTGATTATTCATGTGTTTAGAGCCCTGTGTAAGGACTGGTGACCTGTCCAGGGGGTTTTCCTGCCTTTCACCCAATGCATGCTGGGATAGGCTCCAGCCCCCCCACGGCCCTGAATGGGACTAAATGAAATAAATGCTTGCTCTTAGTGTATTATACAACTTATAAACCAGTTTTTGTCTGCTTTAAGTAAGATGATCCATTCAAAGAATTTCCCAATCTAGATGCTGTAATAAACATTTTCTATAAGCCATTATAAACATATACATCACTATAGGTGTTTATAGATAGTGTCATAAGACTATAAGATTATAATTGCGCTTATAATGTGCTATAAACACGTATGTCATAGAAAGTGTTACCAAAATACTGGTACAAAGGTCACGGTTTCTTGTTTCCAGCAAGTCCTGTGACACTAGGATGATCTCCTGTCTGTATCTGCTTCCTTATTTGCAGATTTGCAAGCAAACAGAAAAAATTATGATGTGATCTTTGGCCCGTAGGATGAATTCGGGATTACAGCATACTGGGACAAGATGCTCTTGAGCACCTCGCCTCTGTTTGATTCATTCTGTCCTCCTACCTGCACAGGTGACATTGTTCTTCTCCAGAAGCTGGTTGTCAGCGCAGGCACACACTCTGCCTCCTGGGATGGCGAGGCAGAGGGTACCGCAGCCCCCATAATTCACCCTGCATGCGTTGTCACCTGGAGACACAGAGCCCAAATAAGGTGTCTTGCTCACTTTAAGCCACATTTTCTACAGCCCACCTCCACGGCCGCGGGTTTCCGCTTGTTGTTTTGGTCTACTCCCCCTGTGAGCGGTGAGCTGCAAGCGTTCAAGGGTCAGTCGGAAATTCAGCAAAAATATAATATCTCCTTAATGCCAAAACTCATTCCCTGCCTCAGAGAGAGGTGCCCAGGTGCACGCCACGCCATCTATAACCACGCGTCAAATGAATTATTGGGAACATTGTTGGGGAGAGACATTTGACATTTTTATCCTTCTTGGAGGAATAATTTGTCTTTCCGGACAAAGCCGACCCGCTCTCCAGGGGAAAAAACACTGTCACATATAAAGTTAAGGCGTGAGGCAGCCTTTGTCACTTTCATTTAACGTAGAGCCCCAAAGCGGCGCCTGAGCCAATGAGATAAAGCCTTCAGTTTTTGCGAGAGCCAATCAGTAACACTCAGACAGCCAATTAATCTATTCGGTGACATGAGCGCTGGAGGAGCGGCCGGCGAATATTCCCCGCCACGCGCTGTGAACTAGGCTGCGCCGCTTTGCCCCGCCTGTAATCCGCAGCTCCGGTACGCGGCGGAAAAAAAGTCTTCAAAAAAGAGTCCAAAACACCACTTCATTCGGTAGTGTAAAACACAATTTGCCCCTGTGTTTAGCGAGAGTGGATGACAATAATCATCAACCTTTGTGATTTGAGTGTGTGTGTGTGTGTGTGTGTGTATGTCTCTACGCACTGCATTTACCTATTACGGGATGACGAGAGCGGCGCCTGCTGCGAGGGCCCGTGGCGGCTCTCCACCGTCAACCATGCAAATCCATGCACTTCTGCTATCCGTTCGTCTATTCGGGCTTTCTAACAGCGTGGATCGATCATCATTTGCCACAGAGCTATGTAAACGCCTCCCAAGCCCCCAAACCCCCCATCCCCCACCCCCCCACCCCCCCCACCCCCCCCACCCCCCCCACCCCCGTCTCTCTAATTTAATAGAGTGGAGCCAAGAGCTTGTAAAGTCACTGTCATCGCTCATCAAGGCGCCGGTTTACACCATGGAATTTGACACCGACAGACGTAGACAGAAAATCCGGCAAAGTAAAGGTGTACAGGGGATGCGAATGTGCGGGCGGTACGGGAGTGGTTCTATTTTCGGAAAAAAAAAAACACTTTCTCTAAGAGCGGGGGGGGAGGGGATATGGGGCACGCTTCAGTGGAGTAAACGGGAGTGAGAGTGGCCCGACCTTGCTGACTCTGGGCGTCGTAGACCCGCAGGCCGAACAGCGGCGGCCGCTCGCTCCGCAGCAGGGTGACGTCGCCGGAGGCCAGGTCCAGCTGGAAGACCGAGGCGTTCATGTACTCCGTCCAGAAGATGGAGTTGCGGTAGTGGGAGATCCCGAACGGATGGTTCAGCTCTTTGCCGTTGTACACCACCTGCAGCGAGAAAAAGGGAAGCGAGCACACGCGCATAGTCCGGTGTTTATCAAGAGAGCATCTGGAGAGCTACACGCAAGGCGGCGTCAAGAAAGAAAAAACAACATTCAATCATCTCAAACAAGGATCTAGCTATTTGAATATGGGCTTAGCTATTATTTGATCACACTATATTATAAATGTGATTCAATTTCTTTGCACAAATATCTTGCTTGCGCACGGTAATGTTTGCTAGAATCCAGACGTTGATTAAATAGCGTTTGCAAATAATTCTTAACAATTCAACAAGCATTTTAATATGCTTAAAGGCCAAGATTGGTGGAGTTTACTGCTTCAGGACAGTTCAGATACCCTGGAATAGGCTGTCAATCACAGAAAGATACTAAAATAAATACTATAAAAATATTGAAAGTACTATAATAAATTGATTTTCAAAAGTCAGCTGCCCAGTCCAGCCACAGTCCTCTACTGTTGTGCCTTGCTCAAATATCATTCACTTTCCCTGCTCAGATATTTTTCCAGTATTCAAACCAGCAGTCCCACTAACTCACTAACCCCGGGCCGACTACAGTGACAGCTAACACGATTCCTGCAAACGAATTCACTCGGTTAGATAAGCTACTTTACACTCACCATTCTCCCGGTGCCGTTGAGGTGGATCTTCTCGATGTGGTCGTAGTAGGCGTCGCACCAGTACATGGTGCTGCTGCCGTGGTCCAGCGTCAGGCCGTTGGGCCACAGCATGTTGGAGGTGACGAAGATGCGCCGGTTGGACCCGTCCATCCAGGCCGTCTCTATCCGCCCGATGCTGTCGTTCACCTCATCCTCCTCCCAGTCTGTCCAGTACATCCAGCTATCATACAGAGACACACACACACACACAGAGACAGATATAGGGATGGGATAATAACAGGTTTTACTATATATCGCTGTATAAAACAGTAGCGGTTATTTTTATTACAATGACCACTGTGATAACCGCCATCACTGACGTTTTATTATCAACAAATTGTTATATTCATGTTGCTGACTAAGTTAAAGTGGATGCAGGCCAGTTGAACTTTATTTATTTTGGATTCTGTTATTTGGAATTTTATTTGTGATGTTTTAAACAATCCTTACCGTTTTTATAAGCTAAACCAGAATTTTATAATTTAGTTTTTTGTTTTTTTTTAAAAAGTCAAATCTCTTGTAATTGATATGATAAATTAGTTTTTTAAGTAAATTGAAAATAGGCTAATGTTTTTAAAGTTTTCATCTTTTTAATAATTATTGAGATAATATTGTGTCATTTTAACCGTACTATGAAATTTTCATATTGGCACAGGCTTAGACACATATGCGCATCAGTGTTTCCCCAAGGATGGAGTTGTAGCAGCGGAGGTGAAGCACGCGCGTGTGAAAATTTTTTTTTGCAATTTTGTTTTTTGTGCACTCATAAAGTGCGCCCTGCCGGGAGGTTTCTATGTGTCTGCTGGCACCAGAAGGGCTCTTGAGGCCTAAGTACATACAGTACATGTGTGCACAGTAATGAGCAGGGGAAATGTCTGTCTAGCTTACATATGAGGTGTCTCAAGATTTAGGAAAATACACTTTTATTGAACATAATAAAAGTATAATATTTAATACAATTATTGACATTTATTGTCAATTATTAATTCTTTCTTCTCTTGATCAGCCAGTCTTTTAAACTCATCTGAAAATTCAAACATGTGATTTGACAAATAAGATATTAGATTATGTGTGATCCATATCACCCACTGGGTGACCTTTACATCCATTGGGTGTTAGCTAGCAGCTAGCTAGCTGTCATTCATTCTTCTAAATATTCTTGGTGGTAGGGGTGGTATAACCCTTTCATAATACGGTCGATGGATAAAATTTTGTCATGTAAACACTCACTCCGACCACTTTCTTTATCTCGCCTCTTTCTGCACATGCTCGCGCATTTAACGTAAGTAACGTCAATTACGTTTCCCTTTTTTCTGGGAGGATTCGAATGGATGTGCTTGTTATTAACCCCGGGGCGCTCAGGCTTGATGTAGGCGGTGCAGCCCGTTTTAAGTCCTGACTCCGCCTCTCCGTGCCAGTTTCGGTATACAGCGGTAAAAATTACAAATGGACCCAATCATTGCGGGGGCAAAACAAAACGTCTTTTTCTGACACTTATGGAGTCGTATGTTTTGATAAAACTGTTGCTTCATCAGAAAGAACAGCAGGAAAGAAATAACTGACGCAGGTCCATCTTTTAAAAACGTAAGCCCATGTTAAGAGTGCTGGATTCGGTGTTTTGCGCATGTCAGAAACTTTTATTCTGATTACATACTGTGGAGCATGTAAACACACATCTTCATGTGATCGTTATATTTAGCGCTCAGGGGTGCTTGTTGTTATAATCGTTGTGCTGACATTATCAGGTAAGCGCAAAGTGTATATGCTTTACTCACAAGTGTGTGAATTGACCTGGATATGAAGCATCCATAGCGCAAAATAATATAACAATTATTGCTTGGCTTTATTGCCGCTGCTAGGTGCATATAGGGGAAACACTGCGCATATGTGCAAACACACACACACACACACAGTTATTATTGCATCAATAAACATAAATTACTTAATGATATAAATTGGAACCTAGATTTCTCATATGTAAAACCACATAACCAAACACCCTGCCAGTCAAAAGGGAGAACTTCATGACCTAGGAAGGTATTCAGGCTTATCAAGTCCAACAAAGTGCTGCCTGACTGCACACCAGCGCAAAAATTACGAGTCTCCAATTCCCCACCAAAAAAAAGTTTCGCTCCGTCTCGTGTCTCGTGTCTCGCCGAGACTGCAACTCTCAGTGTGGCTGTGGTATTTGAAAAGTGATCGGGTCAACGCTTTGACGTGATCTGTTCTCTAGTAACCGAGCTCGGGGGATTTTCTCTGTTTGAGTGTTGCTGACTGAGCCACGTGGCCCCCTGTTTCTCATCAATGATGGAAGCTCGGCTAAGGGAACATGAAACAGAATGGGATATGGGGTGAATAAAGCCCCCTCTGTCTCCAAGTCATCTTTACGACCCTATGAATTATTCAGCGCTGCTCCGCACAGGCGCAACGTCAACACCGTGCACCAGCACTGTCACCACAACCGAAAATTCAATACTACTTCAGTGTCATTGTGAAAGGCTGAATTTCATATCGAATTTTATAAGCGTTCATACTGTGTCAGTCAATAATGTGTTCTGCGAGCTGAAATTCCACTTCGGCATCACCTGTACATGTGGACTGAAATAGTTAAAAGAAGAAGAAGGAGGTTTGGTATTATAGGATTGAGATTTGTAGTCTGGCTTTTGAAAGTGAACTGGACTGCAGCAGTCAGCAGACAACAAACAGCTGAAAAAATGTGTCAACAGTCCACCAATTATTTCCATACCCAACCGACATAAAACCCCTGAGCAAAAGTTGCTACAAAGCATGGAAACACATTGCTGGATGTTTTTTTCTCATTTACTGTGGTACCGTAGTAGTATTGAATTTTTAGATGTTAAACATAGTGTTGGTATTGAAGTCAACATCCTATCGTATCGTGACACTCCCATACACACACCTTCAGGACTGACCAAAGCCGAGCGAAGCGCCACTCAAGTCAAAACAGTATTTGTGTGCGGATGTTTGTGTGAATGCCTTCATGAGACTCTAAGGGGCCCTAATGCGGCAAAGATAGAGAGGTGCGACTGAGTTAAGTCGACACTGGTAATCCTTATCGTGTCAACACAGACCGGAGGTGACAAACCGAGCGGAAAATATGGTGGGGAGAACGTAGTCGGGGAAATCAGCTGGAGAGATGCATCCATTTCACCTGAAGAGACCCTTCCAGCAGAGCCGATAGAGATCAAAGGGGTGTCTGGTGCAGGTGGAACGCTCCCTCGGAAGCCCAAAACCCACTTTTTTTAATCATGTGCGCTGTCAGTGGGAGGGTCGGAGTAAAAGTGATTAATCCTTTGACACAAAAGGAAATGATATCATCCCCCCAGCAACACTGTTGGCAAGTTATCACAGGGCAGAGTGTCTTAATGGAAATGCTGTATAAAGGCCGACGTGCGATTTCCAGTCTCACGTTCACACTGTAGCTGACAGTTTTGTTTTCTTCTACGTGACACAGATCTGATGTTTTCCAATCAGTGTGAGGAGCAGAAAGCTGCATGGAGTCGCATTTTTTTTTTTCCAATTCTGATCCGGACCACATGGATATGCGCTACAAAATTGGATCCTGAGGCATGCGACCTACATGCGACTTGTATTTGAACGCTCAAATCAGAATTTGCCAGCGTTGCCGTGACAACAAGTAAATCTCACGTCAATCACGATTGTCAGAATTCCGGTGCTACGGCGGCTCGGCCGAGCGGCACTGGCATGGAGGACAATGAGACACAACCATGGAAAGAAAGTCAAATAGAGACTTGATTGGTATGTGGGAGACGCCTCAATTCAATTAAATGTGGAAGGCCTACACTAGGACTGAAAAGTGTTTGTGACAAGTGGGAGAAGCACAGCTACAGAAACGGAATACGACATCTTTTGTTATTGCTACTCCGCTCATTCGTGTCTTTTCGTCATTCCTGCCAGTTCAGATTGCTATTGGATATGAGTTACATCTTAGAAGAGATATGAAAAGTCATCCAAAAAAAAAAAAAAAAATGTTAGAACTCGAGGAACGAGCATGAAGGCTTTCAGTGTGAATGAAGGCTAAAAGACGGCTGAAACCGACCAGCAGCCACAGACAATCAAAGCCAAGAATGAATGAGCGAATCGTTCGGGAAACACCACACTTTTTCAACTTTCAAGTTTCAATGAGTGAGAAAGAATGACTGCAGCATTTTTCGTTTTGAGTGTGTGTGCGTGTGTGTGTGTGTGTGTGTGGCTGCTTGTCGATATGAGTGTGTGCGTGGGTGCACACCTGCATCAGGTCGACGTGTTTGAAACATCCCAGCTTGAGGCCTGAAAATCATTGCTGCCTGCTATATTTGGTGTGGGTTAAAGCCTCGAGCACAGAGATGCTGGGCTCTATAAAAAGGCACAGTGGTCTTTGCTAACATGAAACATAGTTTATGTATCTACGACAGCGAGACAAGAGGGAACACACAACAGATTGCAGTATGCCACTTTTGGCAGCAGTCAGATGCTATCAGAGCTCTGGATACCATGAATCATCCCACGGCACGACACAGAAACACTCTCCGTTCAAATAATATTTCTTCCACTCACGGTTCATAAGACAGCAGCAGATGTGCTTTAAATTAGGAGATAAAAAAGATCTCTCACTGAATTCTGGGACTGATTAAATACCAACATTGCCATCGAAGGCAACTTTCAAAGATGACTTTGCTGAGAAAATGATGCAAAAACACAACCATGAGAACAACCATGGCGTACATTCTTCATATCAATCCTTTTTATGTGTGAAGCAATCTATCTGGGGTGAGATTGTGATGCATGCACCGATCAGTGTGTTCCAAAAAAGAAAAGATTAGAGTGAAAATCCTGCACTAATGCTCTGCTTGGCAATTTAATAATTTACACTTAATCTTTAAGATTTGGCTAGGCAACTTTTTGGTTTAACTGAGAAATCTGCACAAAAACTTTCTCTGTCTTCTGGAGTTGGATCCAAGAGTGAATTCTACATGCAATAAAACAATGAACTGAAAATCTGGAGGGAGGTTGTTTTTTTTGTTTTTTTTCTGACCTGTTAAGGGGGTCGACCACGATGGCTCGGGGGTGTGACATGTCCCCCTCCAACAGAGTCTTCCTGGTCTGGGAGGCTCTCTCCAACCTGGCAACGCTGATCGTCTTCCTGTAGCCATCGTTGGTCCAATACAAGTTGTTCCCAATCCAGTCCACTGAGATCCCCTCAACATTGTCGAGGTCTAGAATAAAATCAATAGCACAGAATTCAGCAGAATTATCATCTGAAATGTCATATATTCCCCTATTGTTTTGATTTCATTTTTCTCTGCTTATGCTAGCTGTGACACATCCCTTTGGCATGAAGACACAAATAGGTTTTCCCAGATCTGGTTTTGTCCAGAGGATCAGCCCGGCCTTGAAATCGGTGAGTAACTGCTTTGGTGGGTGAGGCTTTCTGATCTAGTGTCTGTATGAACAAAAAGCTTCCCCCCAGTACTGAGGCTTGGATTGGTGCTGTGCCATGTTCTGTCGCTCTTTTTTTTTTTTAAACAGAACAAAATTACAATTTTAAAATAATTACAGAACCGCCTTGCTCTCGATTCCTCCCTGGTCCGCTGTGAAAATGACTGTTTTTGAATATTTTTCCAGTGAGTCGCGGGGAGCGGAGAGTGCAGTTCAGTTCTAACGCAGCACGGCAGTGGCTTCCCTACAGCTGATAGCTCATAACAGAGTGAGCATGGTAATGTTAGAGAGAAGAGAGAGGGAAGAGAGAGATGTGGAGTTGAGTAATATAATACTAAAACATTATGGTATGAACAGTTAATAACAATTTTATTCCTTCTATTTTGGGACTGGAAGCAGATTTCAGTCCAGTTCCAGACTCGGTAATGAGGCTGCTATAAAGGCCTATAAAGATAATATGTATAAGAAAAGAATCACAGGGCTCCAGACCAACTTTTTAGTGGCGTCCATAATTTAGTGCTGCATTGGCACCGAACCTATGTCAGCATAAATGTACAATAAATTCACCGCCCATTACATTTACAGATATCCTAATTGTCCTGCTAATGAAATGCAAAGACTTTACATGCACTGAAGTCGATACGCTGCTTTATGCTTTCAGGCTTTTTATCCATTCTTTAAATATCAGAACAAAACAGGAAAAATGCTTTTAGTGCAAAATGGCAAGGCCTACAACAGAAAAGCAATCAGACCCCTAGAATTGACACTGCCCTGTGATAACTTGCCAACAGTGTTGTTGGGGGGAGGATAGACCCCTAAAAACTAGGCCAAATTCTCTCTCCTTCCTCTCCCTCCTCTCCTCTGCCTGGCTCGTCCTCCTCCTCTGACCTCTCCTCCGTGACATCACTGTTTTGCAGCAGAGGTGACACGGGGTCCGGGGCATTTCTCTTCTTGGAAAAAAAGTCATCTATCATCTATGATTTAGGTTTGTTTCTCACATGTGTGATGATTGCAATTGCATTGGCTTTTTTCTGTTTTGGTGATTCGCCTCTCTGTTTAGCAAAACCCTCAGTGATATCGCACATGCTGGCTACTCTTGAGCAGTTGTATTTTTTTCTGTCAATAAATAATTACCCATAAATCACCCATATCAAATGCTGGTTTTGCTTCTTTAACAGCTTTTTAAATTACGCAATAGAGATGTAGATCAATATACAATGTACTTAGTGTGTCGACCACAAAGAAAAAAGTCAATTCTATTAAATATGTTAGTATTAAAAATGAATACCTATGAATCTCACTCTCAACCTTAACCCTTACTCCATGAAATATTGCTATAAAAATTCAGTGAGACTAAACCCATGCAAGGAAATCACAACTCAGCCTATGAAAACCAGCAGAGACGTAATTTCAATATATTTTGTATCACCCTTTGAATCTGTTTCCATCCCACTGTGTATTTTGTCAAGCTCTTGAAATGTGTGAGCCTTAATTTACACATGCAGGTGCAGTCCTGAGTCCTAAAACCTAAGAAGTGAGTTAACATATTTGAGCCACGGGTTCCCTCGGCTGAAAAGTGATTACGACTTGAATGGGGCTCTGTGTTAAAGACAGAGCTTCATTTTTGACATCAATCCAAAACCACATGCAAAAACCCATTGAAGTTCTAGTGGGGTCGTGGTCAACGAACTAAGGTGGAGCTAGCTTCCAGGTTGGCCTACAAAAAAACATCATCACCCTATTGACTGGTGAGAAGAACTCCTCTGTATTTGCTCTGCATGTTTTTACTCGCACACAGTCAAAAATAGTCACAAAATGTGAACTAATCGTTACACGCTAGATCTCTGAATCAGTGAATCATCAAGGTATCGACTTTCATAACATCTTATCAATTCCCAAACCTACTTTCTTTTCCTGTATTGTTGTATATTACTCTATTAATCATAAGTCTGGGCAATATAAGATTGCTGAGTAGAGTAAAAAAATACATAATGAAATGCATACAGTTACATTCGCTGCATTCATGTTTTGGCGAGTGAAAATTCACTTTGGGTGGTTACTCTGAAATCCACTAGCCACATTAGCTAGTGAGCCAAAAAGTTAATTTTAAGCCCTGCCAAGTGAAATGCACAATATAGTAGGGGGACTGTGGCACAAAGCGTGTGAAATGATATCATTCTCACAAAATATTACTTACTGATATCAGATATTGCATGCAGAGAGCTTCATACACCTTTAAGAAATGCTGCACAAAATGTTTAGCATAACGAAGCAACTAGACCCACCGTCTTTGAGTATCGTCTCTCGGCTGTTTCCGTCGATTTTTTGCCGCCCAATGAGGAAACTGGTGGTGTCGGCAAAGTAGATGTGTCCCGATTCTGCGTGGTAGTCGATCGCTCGCGGGTTGACCAGGTCCTCGATTGGCACCATGTGCTCGTTGCTGGACTTGACGTTCATATCCAGGCCTCGGATGACCCCGGGACGCCCCTTCCCGTAGAACAGGAAGAGATCGTTTTTGGGCTCTACAAGGCAAGAGACAAAGAACCCTTTTTTACTCTTATTGTCAATTAATTGGTCTAATTCATCAATGCTGATCCCGGCATTAAACCCTCTTACCGGCCACATTGTTCTTATCTGTGAGCCAGAGCTGGGGCCATCCATTCACCTTAATGGAGCCAGTAATCAGTGCCAATGACTATACTCTACCCCCTCAATCACGCTCGTGCTACATAACTGCCCTGACAGTAAGAGAAGGAAAATGCTTGAGCAAACAGAGACAATGGCAATACTTGCCTTGGCTGTGAACACTGCTTCTGATCTAAAATAGCATGGCGTCTGGGTAGAAAGGCAAACAGGGAGCCCTAGAAAGCTGAGGCAGCTCCTCGGCGGCCCGCCAGCCACTCAGGGGGCTGTATGTTCCCGAACCCTTGGGGATCCTCCGGAGAGGCAGAGGAGGAATGAAGGAGGGCTTCCAGTGAGAGAAGCAGACCTCTCCTCGCTCTCAGCACCTACCCAGGAGACTGGGATGCTGGGGGTGAGGACCACACATGCCTCACTTCAATTTATCATCTTGTGAGGGAGAGACCAACTACCCAGGAGACAATTAAGCATTGCAAGAGACCCAGATATCAAACCCCGCCGTGACTGCTGTATGAAGAAGCACTACCATTTAGCACCGAATCTCATTATGCTGAGGGAGAGGGAAAGAGCGAGAGGGAAAGAGAGAGCTGGTGTCATCAGAACATCTAGGAGAGGGGAATAAATCAAATGTGTCACGGCGAGCCGCCCGATGCTTCGTTACCCCGATCGAAATGTGGTGGGCCTCAGATTGTGTCATCAATTTGATCTTCTGCTTTTATTGTCAACTACACAATGTCCACCAATTGATCAGTCCACCCAACAAATGCAGACAAACTTAAAACCCCATTATGGCAATAATGGATCAGGCTCGCGACAGGTCGATAGCGGAACGTCATTTTCAAATGGGTCCGTGTCCACCGGCGTTCATCTTTATCACTGTCAGTCTGAGGCTGATGCATGTGTGGCACACCCACTGCTCTAATATGACGCATGACCTTTACAGGCACATGTCAATATCAGAAATGGCAATGATGCAGGGCGTCCTCTGCCTTATGTTGCCCTTTTCATGCATACATGAGACAGATCCTTGCTTATCAGGAATATATGAAGAGCTTGCTATGACAATCCTTTGGAACAGGCGTTACCGTGTTACTACATGGGGAAGAACAAGACTTTGTCAGAGGATACATGATGGTACACGATGTTACACCTAGTCAGGGCGAAATATGTACTAACTTTTACAGGACTGTCCGTCAGAGCCCAGGCTGTAGCCAGTGCGACAGCGGCAGGTTCTGGACTTGTAGCTGCCACTCAGTAAGCAGATATGGGAACATCCCCCCGGCTTGCTGTACGCATCCGTCTCGCACGCGTGACTCCTGACTGTAGACAGAATCAGGAGAGACAGGGAATCCATTACCAACCTATGAAACATCCTCTTTCAGTACGGGAATAGACTTTTAGACACTTGTTTGCACGTGTTAATCCGCATACAAAATGTCCTTTACCTTTTGGCTGAGTGAGTTTGTGGTAAACACGGATTCCTCTAGAATTCCCCAGGCTGGCTAGTGTCCTGGGCTCTACTGTGATGTTAAACCTATGGATCTGCAGCAGCTCCACGGTGGTGGTCCCTCTGGAAGGGTCAGAGTGGGCGGCGTACAGGTAGTCCTCAAACACAGCTAATCCGTAAATATACGACACCTGGAAAACAAGAAGATCCAGCGCACTTTAGTTCACCCCTGACGCCAAAAATAACTCAAGAACACAAGAGGAATGGAGCAAATAAAGATAAAGAACAAAACAGGACTTTCATCTTGGAACATGCAGCTGTTATGCATGGGGGATGGGACGGGGCGGCGGGGTCTGTGCATTTCGCAGCCCACGCAGGGTCAGGAGCTGGACTCTGCTCCTCGGGGATTCCACTGGCCCTGACACCCCAGCCTCCATGCTACATTTAGCAGGCTGACACCCCCATGCACGAACAGACAAGGTTGGATGAGCTGTGCTCACAGGAAGTACACCTAAGCCCACTGGGCCACGCCTTAGCACCGGGGGCACCAAGAAACATGCGTCGGAATAAATAAATAAATAATAAATAAGTAAACCACTCGACCGCCTCTCTCTATGGATGTGACCTTGGCACCCGGCCTCAAATACAACTTTCAAAGCAGCCGCACATATGCTACCCCTACTGACTGTATATACTGTACTTCCATAATTCCTACTATGCATGAGAACTTACATTAAATTACATAAACCTGGTGCTTCGTATGCATAATTAACATTATAAGGTGGAGAAAAGCTTGCAATGATTTAATTAGAAGGATCCCCTTATATAGTGATTGCAAAATTTGTAAAGGCGGTTATTCAAATGCTCTCATTAATTTAGTAGTGTATTTGTGATTTAAGTGCCATAGTTTGTCAATATAATCAGTGTAGGTTGCACTGGTACTCGTGACTGAACAGCGGCGAAAAGGAGCTGTCCATTTGTCATGTAGATGAAATACGGTGAACCTTCTCCATCTACAGAGGCCACAAGCTTGTGAAGCAGGCTTTATTATGCCAAGAACACCTGCACATACAATAAGGTGCTTGAAATGTCCTTTTTTCCTTCATCAGAGAGGGTGAATCATTAGTTTAAGTTGCTTGAAAGGGGTCTTTTTATGAATTATAATAGTCTAATTAAAGGCCTCATTTGTAGCCCAACGCAGTCCATGTGTGCCGCGCCTCGTTCAATTTAATGAACTATGGATAGCCCATTCAAAAGACCTTTCTGTGAAAATGAGGAGTGAACTGTGGCAACAAGCAATGAATGCCACCTGTCATGCGGTGATAAAGCATAATACCCAAAATCAGAAAATTAGTTAAGGAACTCCTCATGTAACAATTTGGAGTCTCTCATCTGAAGAAGGAAAAAGTAGTGATAAGAGAAGCCAATTGTCCCCCCCACCCCACCCCACCCTGTCTGCCGTGCAAGTGTCCACAATGGCTCCTTGTGATGTGGAGCCCACGGAAGCGGCGCTTACAGTGAAAACCGACACTCACTTGACTCCCCTGGATTACGGTGTGCCTGTTCTTGCCGTGGTAATCCACCACGTCGATGTAATCCAGGTAGGCGTCCGCCCAGTACACCAGCTTCTTGACCAGGTCCAGCGCCACGGCGGTGGGCTGCTCCGTCTTATCATCCACCAGCCGCGTCCGGTTGGTGCCGTCCATGTTGCAGCGCTCCACCTTGGCCACGTTCCCGTAGTCGGTGAAGAAGAGCATCCTGGCGGGGGGGGGGGGGGGGGGGGGGGCGGGGGGGGGGGGGAGCACAGCAGTCAGTTTCAATGCTGTACAGGATGCTGTCTACTTTGCTGGCTGAGCAGCTCTCTCATTCTTACCTCCATGTCTTTTTCCTATTACATAATTCACAGCATATGCAAAGACATACATTACACTAGATGTTTCCTCATTATTTAGGCTTGTGTAACATGATTTATCTAATAACTAATAATATATGTATCATATATTATTAGTTATTAGATAAACCGGTATGAACATTTGCTTGTATAAGATGTTAATTAAAGCAGTAATGATGTTGGTAAATGGAACATGCTCTGTATGATTTTGCCATTGGCATACAAAGCCAGCAAATAAGGTCTTATGTGAAGTGACGATAGTTGGCAAGAGGATAAACAGGCAGCAACCAACCGTTCTTACAAGAGTAAACCATTTTGAAACCAACACCAGAATAGCAGAGCAGAAAAGTTAAGAAATTGAGAAGACAAACAATAAAGTATGGCAATTTAATTTTAATCCCTTCAGAAAACATACAGTACATACTGTAGAATGTTGGCAAGAGACACAAATGCATACTTGGATAGAAACATTTATTTTATTGTTTAATTAGCGTTTCAAATATTTGAACACATTCAGGTTGACCTAGTTAATTTTACAAGACAGCCTGAACAAATCTTGCCATTCCTTGCATTAATTAGTTTTAATGTAATAATTTGTGATGTTTTCAAATAAATAAATATACTCTCTATCATCAGTTGATATAACGCAATAGTAATTCAACCTATACCCAGTTAATTAAAGCTTTTCCATTTGCTGTTCTGAACACCTAGTGTCTAACAGTTCTTTCCTTGGAAAAATCCTCTGGTGTACAGTGAAGTGATGCATTTTACATTTCCGTTTTTGTTTTGTTTTTTATAAATAGAAGAGCTGGGTAGTTAGCATGAGCAGCGATAGCCACCATGGCTGAACAGACAAAGAAAAGAACTTCAACAACAGAAAATCCAAGGAAAAAGACATCCCAGTACCGGACACACTGTTTGATTGACAGGTGATCTTTGGAAAGTGCAGCAATGAGCGCCGAGCACCAAGGATGGAGACAAAATAAAATAAAAAAACACCACAGCAATGACTGAGCTGTCCCTTCTGTCTCAGCAGCAAAGATGGCAGGCTCTCACGGATGACCGCTTTAAGTATTCAAAATGTATTCAGCTGCTGTTTTGCTGTGGTCTGCTCTTAATTGCTGTGGGAGGCACACCGCGCTGTCTCGCCGCGGCTCTGCGAGGACTCCGGCTGCAGGACGGAGCGCCCGGCGGCCTCCGACGATAACGAGCTGCAGCCAGACAGCCGCGGGTAGCCGACTTAATCCGCACAAGTCAAGTCGGGGGAAGAGATGGGCTGACCTTTGAACCCGAGCCCAGAGCCGTGCTGGAAAACAGCCGGCGTCAGCAAGAAACCCCAGCTCCCCGAACAGGTGCACCTCCACGTGGCATACAAATGATGGCTTTCTGGGATTAGGACAGTGCTGACGCTGTACTTGCGCATTCCGGAGCCACAACCAGGTCTGTGGCGGATGCGGGGAATCAACGGCCCTGATAGCAAAAAACTGAAAAATAAGAAGTGTCATGGTCGAACTGAAGACCGAACAGATTTCGTGGGACCCTCCAATGTTTTTCCTGCGTTCTTCTTTTCTTCTCCAGTCATTAGCTTGCAGCCCATTCAGCTCCTCAAACATAAAAACAAAGCTCACAACATGAACCTGAGCTCACTGTTTTATGGAGTCATTGTACAACGGTGGTAGGACATAATTAGATTCCAGTAAAGGTCCTTCAGCTTCTGTATTCAGAATTAAACTGTATTCAGAATTAAACTTTTCATACTGAAATGAATGCACTGCCATGGTAAAGCCACTATCAATAAAGGCGAAGAATCTGCAAAGAAAATTGACCTTATGACCCAGTACAGATTTGAACTGAACCAAATATTATCAAGTGAATGGTACACTGTGACTGTGAATATCACTGTGAGAAGGATTACCCACACTGTACAGTCTATTGGTTTCAGGCAAACTACATGGTATCTGTTTTTGAAATCTTCATTATGCATATATATATAATGCCCCGTATGTATTGATATACTGTATATATGTGTGTGTGTGTATGTGTGTCTGTGTGCATAAATTTATACTCGTTTCTCACTTTCCCATTCAGCTATTTAAATAGGCCCAATTGCGCAAAAAAATTTACTTTTTTTTTTTGCAATCTTCAATAATCTTTTCACATTTTTCATAGCGCCAATGGCTTGAGCGCTGAAACACTTGTACTTTTGTTTTTGCAATTGCAATAATTATTTTGCATAGGGTATGATTTTGGCGTCCATTGAGTGCGGTAACTCCATGAATTCTGGATTCTTGCACTTACCAATTTAAGTCAAGAGTGCAGTGAACACAACAGTAAACTTGACATACTTTTATCCTTCCGGGCTTCATTAATCTTGCCCAGCACAACTGTATTGAATTTCCCAAGAAGTGTATCCTTTCTAGTCACTGGGCATATACACTAAACTGGGACTGATGGAAAGCTCCAATTTAATAGCGCTGATAAGAATTTCAGCAGTCGAACAAACCTTACCCTCCGTCAAACTCTCCTGCAAAGGGCCTTTTAAAGGATGAAAGAATAGGCTGTCCATCACGTAGCTTTCCTGTGGCAAAGTTAAGGAAGAAAACGCCTTATCCGATGGTGAGAGAGCGAGGCGGAGAGGCAGAGAGGGAGAATCAAACAACAATAAAAATGGAGTGCTATGCCAGAACGTATTCTGTAAACACTGTGCCTCACGCTGCGCCGCTATCTCAAACCGCCCTGATTTCTTTTGTTTTCGCTCCATTGCTCCGGGCTGACAGACCTCTTTCAGCCTCGCCTCCTCAGAAACAGCTGTACCCATGTCTCACCAATTAGAGGCAGAGAAGAAGCCTTGAAAAATGCCTGTGTCTTATATAGCCAATCTAGCCGGCAGCATCCGTGCCCGGCTCCCCCGTGGGCCTGCGCACTCTATATCCACACTATCATCCCTCTATGCACACAGCACAGCACCACAGAGAGAGAGAGAGAGAGAGAGAGAGAGAGAGAGAGAGAGAGAGAGAGTGTGTGTGTGTGTCATGCATGATTACAACCTACTTTTAAGGTCAAGGGAACACGCATGTTTGTCCAGAGGAACAATTACGCACCATTTTCTATGAAGTTAAATGGAAGTCGTTCCATTCACCTGCCAACAACAGTGAACAACAAGCCTTATTTATTTAAGGCGAATCGCAGGGAGCCAGCCAGCTTCACTGGAAAATCTAATGTACATTCACTTCAAGCTGTATTGTTCCTCAGTAGCTGACAGGTATTTAATGGGAACACTAACGTACTGCCACCAAAGAAATCAAAAATCTCGGTGCCATTAAGCACAAAGCAAGTAATTATTTTCTTCATATCCAACAGTTTACAGCGGAGTGCGTGGTATGAAGTGAAATCTGGAATCTATAAAGAAGCTTTGCGGTCCAGCTGCGACGATCAAAGGTGCTTTCTGTTAAGATCCGAGCTTATTATTGCCCCCGGCCTTATGGGGGCCGGCCGTGACACCGTTTAACGGCAATCGGCGGCGAGGGGCCAGATGCTTTCATTGTCGCCGTGTTTGCGAGTGGTCTTTGCTCCGCTATGAGCTCCGGCGCTGATATACAGCTTCTTTCATCTGAGCACTGCCGCCCGTTCCTTGTATCCTCAGCCATATAATGACACTGTCTCTCTCTCTCTGTCACTTCTCCTCTCCTTTAAAGCTCCCAACTCCTGCTCACTGGGAATAAGAGGACAGAAGGGGCTTTTAGCTGCTGATAACTGGAATAATCAGGCAAGCATTCGCTCCTTGGAAGGCTCAGCCCCCCCCCCCAGTTGCATTGCTTGCTAAATTGCTTAAGGTGTTTTGCATTTTACTGCATGATGACACAACCTGCCACTAAAAGCCACTAAGAAACCGACGTATCTATCCAGCTCTGCAACGCGCTGATCCGCACCGCTGTCGACCCCATGCTGTACATTTTGTCGACTGCCACTGTAAATCGTTCAGTATTTACAGTCGTTTGCAGTGTGCAGGGTTTTTTTTTTTTTTTTTCTCCTCCACAGTCGCTCAGCTTCTCTTTTTTTCCCCGTGTGATCTCTGCAGACACAAAAAAATCCTCAAATGGAAAGTCCTGCAGGGGCGTTTGCTTCTGTGGGATGCGGGGTGAAATCAGTGAATACTAATGAAAGTCTAGACAGTAGGAGCTGTCTGGAGCATCACCAGCTCTCCACCAAATTACGCAGCTCAAACAGAAAGCGGGCTGAGTGGAAGGACAGGGAGTCATTTAAATTCTTTCATTGTAACACACTCACATTCTTCCAGACAAGTCAACGGCTATCCGTGGTCTGAATTTCTTTTTTGCCCCTTCCGTGATAAAAAGATTTTTTTTTTTTTTTTTTTTTTTGCAACAAAAGATGCATGATGATAAATGAGCCTCGCGGAGCTCACAGAGACGATGTATTATATAGGCCGAGGATTACTCACCCCATGAGAGGATCCACAGCTATTCCTTTAGGATTCAGCAGGTCTAGATGCAGGATAGTAACACACGTGTCCCCGCTGCGGTCACACACAAATATCTTGTCACTGACCCGGTCTACAAAATAGAAGTTGCCTGTCAGCCAGTCGATGGCCATGTGCTCGACATCTGCAAGGGGAACAACACGGGTTACGTTAGATACGTGCACAAAAACATCTATTACTCCCTATGATGTTGTATTATACTGTATATATAGTTTTGTATTAATTTCTTTGACTACCACATCTATAGTGCATTAGAGGGACACTCCTAATGCCTTGTGACCCTGCTTATGCTGTAAGAACACATTATGCTTACTCACGCATTAAACATTATAGATATAACGTATAATGAATTATAAGTACAAGCATTATATTAATGTTTATGACTAGTTATAATATATTATATAAACTTGTACTGTAAGTACTCATAGCATAATAAAACAATCCATGCAGCACCATAAGTTATCATTGTCAGTATTAAGTCAAGTGAAATGCATATGAAATGCATATGCATGATAATGCATAAGTAAACATGTCATCCCCATGACTGATGCAGGCTTCCCTTGGGCCACTCAGTAACAAGATGCATTTGATGCATTTGTCCTGTATCATTCTGTTCTATGGTTGAGTGTTGATCAGTTAGATCTAGTTAGGCTTATTCTCTGTAAAGTCCTTTGAGACAGGCTTGTGATAAAGGGCTATAGAAAAAAACAAAATTGAACTTGAACTTGCATCATCCCTCCAAGACAAGTTTTACCAAAATTGGACAGGTGATGCAGCAGTTATGGTATTTTTTTCTGTTTAAATTTTGACCTTTAATCACAGCGCCCTCATTAAGCCAATCAGTGTGTTTTTTTCAAAACACCAGAATGCAGTGCAAAGCGGCATCATCCCTCCAAGTTTCATCAAAATCAGCCCAATAGTGGCTGAGATATCACCTGAGATATCGCAACCTTCAATCCATTGTACGTATTCATTATTTAAAAGTTATATGTATAATGTTTACTAATTGCCCATAATGTATCAATAATCATTATGTTTTTGTGATCTTAAGGTATTATGAGTGCATTGTAATTCCTCACGAGTGCCCATATAATGCACAATATATATATACGGTGGTCATAGAAAGTGCTAACATTTTTCCAGAGGAGATAACCTTGGTTTGGATCTCACAGGTAATATTTTGTGGAATAACACTGCTGCTGAAGGATGAGTGTGTTTCACCCTAATTAACTTGTTCTACATCATAAATGAAAAGACCAAACAGAGGCGACGTGAGTAGAATGACAGTTGACCCTTGGGTAACTGAGAGAGAGAGGGAGAGGGGAGAGAGAGAGAGAGGAAGTAAAAAAAAAACGCACTTTGCAAACTTTGCAGTGTTTTGATTTCTTGTTCCTGGGTGAATCCACGCAGATTCCTCATCCTAGCGCAGCGAAGTCGCCCCGAGGACTCCGCCGACAGAACCCAGCATGCCGTCTCCTGGCTGTGCTGAAAATCCAGCGCCAGAGTCTCGTTTGTATCCAGCGCCCTCAGGGGCTGCAGGCCCGATCCGTTCAGCTGGGTGCTGACGATACGATCCGAGCCGCCAATGAGAAGCATCGGAGGGCTGTCGCCAGGGTCTGAGGCGGGGGGGGAGGAACATAGAGGGGATTTCAGGATTTATCTACCATCTAAAAACCTAAAAATGCCTACTATGGTTCGACCAAGGCTAACACTGATATTCTTAGACCAAAGTCGATATTTTATGCCAATATAGAATATTAAAAAATAACATGGATTCACTGTTTCGTCCAGAATTTTATTCTTGTCAGGATAAAAAAGACACTAAAACAGCATTTAGACCACTATGGGACACTAAAACTCTCCACTGTAACCCATAAGAGTGATTTTTTTTTTTTATATGGATTAGCAGCTCTTTAATGCAGGTAAACCCACTGCATCTATTCAATGGCAAGGGAAACTTATAAAAACATAATTGAAAAATTAATAGAAAAAAAAAATTGGAGGTTTTACAGACTGCTTTTATCTAGCTGTGATCAGGGAATAACCTCCATCATGTCAGAAGCGGACCACTTGACTAGCCAATATCCAGTATTTAATAAAAGGCCAATATCGGCGTGATATATCAGCAGACCGATCAGTCTAACCCTATTGTCTACACTGGACCAAGCAGCATCAAAAAAGTACATTTAGCTCTTTGATTAGCATGTTAGGCACATAAACATAAGGACAAGTGGCGGACAAATGAAGAGTGTGTTTTTTTTCCTGTCTCCTCCCCTGCTGTGAGCTACGGCGGAATGCAGCGCAGTGCACAGTGGTAAAACTGACATAACCTGCTTTATGGGCTTAATTGACCGTGTACGTTCCCTGACATCAAGTTCACCCCAAAAAAAGCCCTTATTTATCCTGATCTCCCACACAAGTTCAAGTCAGGGGCTGCTCCCCTAATATGGGCAATAAATCAGAATGTCTGCTCACAAAACCACTTCTCTTATCCCGCCGAATCAACTTTTAGGAGCCGGCCATTATTCTCTCACTCTGCGGGGTAGATGGGGCTTTGGTCGCGCTCGCTGATAGAGATCTGCCCCGGCTTTCAGTCAAACCTACCTCAGACTGTGGTAGCTCGTGTTGCAATAACAGCAAAGCTTGGCTGAAAGCTTTCAAATAATCATTATCCAGGTCATGTACCAGGCTGACAAACTAATACTTGTTTGTTTGTTTGAAGAATGCAGCATGCAGTGAAGAGTCTGCTTTAAGTTATTTGTATATCCAGAGCGTTCTTGCCATTAAATATAGCATATAAGGTATGATTTAGTTAGTAAAGGTCCTACAATTGTACTTGTATGGAACATGCGTTACCCCACACTTCCATTTATAGTCTCAGACTGAGCATGGGATCAAGGAAGTGCATTATCAAGTAGAAATGCAAAACCACCAGGGTGCTGTAAAGTCACAGATTTGTGTTAGGTGTACAAATAGGATAAAAAATGTTATACCTTTAACTTTCGTCAGAGCCAAATGAGAAAAGATTAAATCAAGATTAAATTCCAAAAAGAAAATTTGTGCGGCAGACTTTAAACTTGAATCGTACGGCGAACACCTTAATATGTTTTTCATACCCTGCTGCTCCCCATCTTCTGGCCTCAGAGAGCACTATCTGAAATTTATATTCATGAGCTTTTACAACTAATGGTAACCCCATAGTTATCCCCGTACCGCAATCCCTCTCTGCTAAATTAATATTAATGTGTGTGAGCATTGGGTTCAGTTAAGTTTATGGGTAATCATATTCAGTTTATTCCTGGTAGGACACCAGTCACATTGATTAAAAGCTGCAACAGTGGTGTTCTCCCCAGCTAGGTGTGCTGTGCCTCTAGCTATTTTCAACCCATATGTGCCATAGCTACAACACCCTAAAAAAATAGATTTCACTTCATGGTTCGACGCATGACACAAATACATACTGCACAAGGTTAAACTTGTTTACTCGCGGATGGCGGACCACCACAACACAATACCTCTTTTGGTTGTTTAATTTCTAAGTAGGCTATTTTACTCATTGGGACAGATTTGTTACCAGCATCAGACATTAACATAAATCAAGGTGACGTCGGGCATTGTCTCCGCACAAAATACTCCAGACTGCTCCCACTTAAAACCTCACGCTCATTAATTTTATCATTATCCCGGCCTGACCACGTCTACCCGTTCCCATGTGGGTGATAGATGTGGTCACTGGTAAACCACATTAATCTTGCTCTACCAAAGCTGGTGAGAACCAAGGAGAAGATAAACTAGAACTCCACTCTGGTTGGGAAAAACCCGCCCCCGCGTTATTAATAGAAACATACATACTATGCAGATGATGATGTTTTCTAATGCAAGCGCGCCGCTCACCTTGTTTGGCTTTGCAGGACGTCCTGTCAGGCTGCAGGATGTATCCCTCTGTGCAGCTGCATCTGTATGACCCGTAGGTGTTCATGCAGGTTTGGCTGCACGCGCCATATACGGCACATTCATCATGATCTTATGGAGAAAGGAAGGGAGTCATTTGTAACAAATTAGGTGTGCTCAAACATGACCCAAATACATAAAGTATACTTAATGTGGCCTCACTCTGGCACCTCAGACATAATTACTTTTATAACCAATGAGGCTTTTTTTGGAGATGCAGTATCCTACTCTACAAACTGCTCTTTCTTATGTCTTCCCCAAATCCAGGCAGCACCGCTACCTTTGTTAAACCCTCTCCTCCAGCACGGTTACACTATTTTTATGCCGTGTGCCTGGTGTAAGGCATGGGCCGAGTCCAGATCTGACACCGCACCACTAGAGGCACCTCTGACCCCCTGGAAAAATCTTGTGTCGCCCCTTCCTGGCTGTCAGAAGCCGGGCTGATGGCAGGTCTGAGGAGGGGTAGAAAGAGAGAGTTAGAGAGGTAGAGAGAGACAGAGAGAGGGAGGGAGGGAGGGATGGGGATGTAGATGAGGCCCTGCCTGCAGACAGATGGTTCTCATTCCCAGCACCTCCTGCTTGTTCATCTGAAGGAAGTCTGGCCGAGGGTGAAGGAGAGATTGGGGGGCGGAGGGGGGGGTGGGGGCTTACGTGGCAGGAGGCCCCCGCCGGTGCTGATGAGGCCTACCTCTGCAGCTCGTCCCGTCCTCGCCGACCTCGAAGCCGTCAGCGCAGAAACAGAAGGTGCCGTTCCTCGTCATGACGCAGCCGTAGCGGCAGCGGAGCTCGTGGCAGGCTGACAAGAGCTCTGCAGGGGGAGAGAGAGAGAGAGAGAGAGAGAGAGAGAGAGAGAGAGAGAGAGAGAGAGAGAGAGAGAGAGAGAGAGGGAGAGAGGGAGGGGAAAAGGAAAAGGTGAAAATTGCTTTTTGATTTTCCTGTCCTAATGGCTCTTTCTTTTCCTGCCTCCTCCTTTATCCATTGGCAAAAGAATTTTGACTTTGCCAGTTGACAGTCCTGAGCTTAAAACAGAGATCAATAGTAGGAGTATCTGGGAAATGCCACATGGAAACAACGCGGGAAAAAGGAAAGCTTTTCATGTAACTGTTAACTGCAGACACTTTGAAGTTGGCTGCATGCTTCTCTGAACTCCAACCGACACTCCTTGAGAAATGAAAGCAACTAATAGAGGGAATGTGGATAGAACTGAAAGGAAAGATAGAGGGGTTGGATAAAAATGTATATCATTGCAACTTTCAAATATAATTGGTTTGGTTGTGTAATAAACACCTCATGGTGTGCATTGAAGATTAGTACAGTGCAGTGAAGGGAAAAAACAAATACATTTTCCAAGAGAGATCGATGCTAGTATGCAAGTACAATCCAATCAGTCTAGTGTCCATTTGAACATAACTGTCCTTAGTATAGATCATATAAATCTAGACTAAATCTAAGACTCAAAAATAACACAAGATTTTAATTGACTGATTGACTGGTAGCGGCCCTCAGGAACAGCCAACATAGTCATTTCCCAGGCGATTTCCCAGTGCTCAAGTGCTCTGTTTTCTGATGGTGCTCTGTGTAACACCAAACTCTGCAGAGAAAGGAACAAAGAGCAGCAAATTATGGCATGATAAACGTTCAGCAGAATAAATGACACTATTCAAAGAATAGGCCTCAAAACAGACAAAGTTTTAATTGCACAAAGATAGATATGCCACTGCTGAACATTAATTACTGTCAACTAACAGCCCAGAGTAGGAAGGCTCGCATTGATTGTCCTTGCTCTCTTCCATTGCGAACAAAAGAATGATAGGCAAACCATTTGAAGCCATTACAAAATGTTGTAGCAGCGGACCAATTCATTCCATGACAACATGTATTTACAGTTCTCATCAAAGTGTGGGCTGCACAACAGTCAAAGCTTCAGTTATTATTTGCTGAAGAATATTAAAACATGTTATTTGGTTTTGATTTTTAGGAATTATAATTGAAATTATGTCATGTGGGCGGGTGACTGTTTGAAAGACTTGGAGTTTAGAGTTTTGTCGATCTGTCAGAAGTCCATTTTTCATTACTGTATCTGTCTTTGCTGTTAGCTCACTGACACATTAAGATGTATTGGACACTTTGAAAGACTGTGGAACTGATAATGACAATGACTAAGTTCCTATACTCAAACTTCAATGTGCTTTTTATCAATTAAACAAAGAAGCTATCAAATTAATAGTTTGCCCGCAAAATGAAAATTCAGTCATTAACTTCTCACCCCCATGTCAATCAATCCAAAAAACTCCATTGACGTTTGTATGAAATATTGTTGTTATTGTTACTGTTGTTCAATAGTTAAGAAAAAGAGATGGAATTATGGGGGCGAGCTCATTGTGTGTTCGGATTTTGAACAAACTTCAGTGGAGTTTTCACTGACAACTGAGTAGATAATAATTGAATAGATTGGCAGATTGTGACAAAGTGTTTATTTAGATCATACATTTTGCTGCAATTCTATACTCCATTCATTCTCCCACTGGAGGCTATCACTTTATACCATGATGACTAGATGAATTTTTGCGTAGGTGGCGGACAAAACGTAGCAAGGCTTCACATAGTGAAGAGCTAATCAATTGACACAGGTGAAAAAAGCATTACAGCAGCCAAGGCATGATATAAAAAAACATGAATATGTCTCTCAGTATCGTTAAAATACAATGTTAATCTAATTTTTGCAATGTTCCTAAGTTGGTAAAAACATGTCTGATGCAGTTTTTTAGTATGTTGCTCAACTTAAACATTGATCAAAGATGAAAATGCTTAAATCATGAACTGCAGACCAAGAGATGACTGAATTTGTACAGAGACTTGTTTAGGGCCAATAAGAAAGACCTCAGTTTTGTTCAGTAGCAATGATATAAAAACCTCTGATGACACATGTCCATACATGGACATACACACATACATGAACAAACAAACACACACACATACTGTATGTGTCACTTCCCGGCTGTATCCACAATTCCACAAATCCACAATCAAACTGTATTTTCTGCTCAATTTAACAAGGATACCATTAAAGTAGTAGACTCTGCAAGTGAATGCAACACTCTATTACATAGTCCTGCTAAAACATTTCTTAATGTGGCCACCATGACATAATGCATCCTTGAGTATGACACAACATAAAACCGTGGCATCTAACTCGCTTTGCTCAGCTTGAATTAATCACTTTTACCTAGCAATTACTGTACAGCGGTAAGCTAAATTAGAAACATTCGGTGAAAAAAGCATTTGTACTTCCCTGGACCAGCCCACACAGTGTATTTCATACAGTGCGTGCTCCTTCTAGACCTCAGCCGGGCTCTGAATTAACATTTGCCGAGCACCAGATGCTGGTAAAAATTGTCTTTGGCTGATAAATAAATGGTGACCTGCCACACTGGCCGGAAACTTTTTGAGAGGGTAACATTTTAACGTCTCCAAAATTGCCTGAATATACAATCTTTGGTCTTTGCCCTCAAACTTTGCCCCTGCTGGCCACCGTACACTCTCTCTGACTATAAGCCAATCAAATCAAACCAAAACAATGGCTTTTTGTCTGTTTTTTTCCTGTATCAAACAGGCTCCTGATGTCTGGCTGCTCTACACAAAGCGATAGCATCCAGACGTCTGCACATTTTTTACATATTTCTTTGAAAAACTATGTATGTATATTCATTATGTTGAGTGGTACAAATTATTCTCGGCCAGCCCTTGGCAGGTGGGTCGAAAAAAAAATGAATCGTCTTCCCCACGCATGTGTGGACCCCATGTGACCTGGGCGTTATTATTCATGGCCTGGCACAGTAACTAGCACACACTCCCCTATTGTGTGAGAAAGCCGCATGCAAAGTGGCTAGACGCCGGGCCCGAAGATATTCAAAGCTAATCCGCATATCTGCTCACAGACACCAGATGATCAGCTTTCCCTCCTGACAAACACTGTGCTGGAGGGATCGTCTATCTGCCACAGAGTCTGCTACGATGCTGTTCACACGCAGCGCTATTAAGTGCTACCTTTATCAACATTACTCAGTAGCAAAGTACATATGGTGGCCCTCACACAATGGGCCACAGACGTATGCTGAAGAAATATGCTTCGGGTAAGTCTGCAAGAGCTTTTTCATTTTCTGTGGTCTGTATTGGACATTTTGTAAAAGAGTATTAATCTAAAACAGTTCTTAAAGTACTGCATCAACAATAGACGACATACTCCCTAAAATGAGGCACAATGAAAAAAATTGGATGATACGGCTGAGAGGAGAGAGACACAATAGCCAGGAAAGAATATACTCATATTCTGCTTTGTAATCACAAAGATGATGTGAGAAACGGCATACTTATTTTTTTTATTATCTTCTTGGAAAAGTATAAATTTGAATGATTGTAACTTAAAAATAAAATGACTGCTCAAGTACAGAGCGCTCGCAGTAATATAGAGAGAGAGCTGCTAAACAAACCATCCATAAACCGTTAAACAGTACGTGCTCAATAATCTGAAACCCCTCAAGGATGGAGATAGTTCAGGTTTGTAAGATGGGAAAAAAAAATGAATTGCTGAAATACACACAGTCAAAGCTTATTTAGTATGAAACACGCAGGCGTGTGCGTTCACAATGGCAAGCCCGGTCTAATCTGCTGTTATCAAATGTTTCAACAAGGTGATTCCAGCAACTGCGCAAAATTAATTCCATCTGTTTTCACAGTGATGCAAATGTGTTAATTATGGTTTTTCAAAACAACCGATCAGTTGAGCTATCTGCAGTTCATATTAATGAGGTCCTACTGTAACACCTCTAGTTAAAGCATAGCTATTATGTAAGATAGTTACTGTACATATGATTAATACCATACTACATACAGAATGTACAGTATTAAAAGAAAAACATTAGACATTATTTCTTAAAGGGGTATTAAGTAATCTATGACCAGTACTGCAACAAACTCAGTTAAGTCTCTGCCACAGCCTACAGTGGCCTGTAAATTACATAAATACTAAAGTCAGATTTTCACAATAGAGGTAGAGGTAAGATAGAGGTAAGGTCGGTAATTCAAGCAGAGATCCAACACAAACGTCTAGTGAAGAGGTATATCAATATACTAAATACTGGAATAATAATACTTCTTTGGCATTTGCTTTTTTAGTTTGAGAATGAAATTTTGTAACTTTGAGCAGCTGACAATGCCAGTATGTGTGGGGGGGGATGGGAGTGACTTGAAACGGGTGAATGGGTGACAAGTACAGACCGTAAAGTGAGTCTTGAAGGCCAGAAATCTCAGTGGGTGGCCAAGTAATCCTTGAGTTATTGGTACTGATCAACAACCCTATCAACCCCTGCTGCAGTTGTGGTCATTCTGTGCGATGGAATACTAAAAATGTTACTTATTGCACCTTTAAATGTTTCAAATGTATTCGCGTCATTAAAAATTCAGCACTCAATTTCAGCCTATTTGTGGCATAAAACTGGACCAAATCGCTCAAAGAAAAAAGGCAGATGTCCGCCTGAGACCGCTCTAGCAGAGGATTCTCAGACCCTCCACATGCAGCCACACAGATGGCAGAATGCATGGCGAGCGTGGCACTGTTCCTCTGCCAGTACAAACAAGAAGCTCCACCATGGGCTGGAGGAGGGTAAGCCCAGGCTAATAGTTAGCTTCCCCCCATCTGGCCTAATTATGGCTTCCCTTCAGGGACGGCCATGGCCTTTGTCTCCGGACAGCCAGCCTTTACCCAAACTCTCTGTTTGCACTCAAGGCCTCTAATTAATGTGAGACCAAATTAAGATGCTGACCCAACACAGGAGGTGCATCCGTGGCTGGCTGAAGGACCTTTAATAAGCGTAGAATGCGTTTTCTTGCCCACAAATTAGCGGCTTAACCCATTCTGCCGGTTTGTCGCTGCGGTCGGTGTCCTCAGGGTGGCATGAGTGACAACATGTGATGCCTCAAAGATGAAACTGGCCCATTAATGTTATTCATCTCTCTGGGGTTCAAACATTCAAGAAGCGTCAGAATTGTGTGCCGGGGAATATCGTTTGTATAAGATGTGCGATGATTGCGGTGACACAATTTATTGAAGAGGTTTCAGGAAGTTATCCGAGGAGCTTAAGTGTGTCAGCTTTGATGTGACATAGAACTGTCCGGACGGTCTAGAAGGTAACATTTTCCCGAGGAATTGAGAGATACACGCACAATGTACATGTAGTTTTCAGAAAATGTAATTCCACAGCTCGAAACTAGGGCTCAAATGTGACAGTAAATGTTGTTAATCCCTCAAAGCACAATTTGGTGAGGGATTTGAGAACTGGTGCACTGCCAAGCTTCTGACATGCCCTTAAATATTGGAGGAAACATCACGGGTGTGGGTGTCGAAATCTTCCAGCGAACAATGAAATTTTAATTCCAACCACTCCTGAGGAAGAAAATCCGCTGTAATAGGATTTGATGACACCAGATTGTTTCCTCATATTAGGGAGAGTAATGATATGAGTGACAATATCTTGCCAGACTGTGGAACAACAAAGTGAGACGCATGAAATATTGATTGCCGGAGTCTGCCGTTGTTTATATAGTGCGTGCTGGGGCCTGACAGTCAACCTTAACCAGTTTTACCAGGATAACAAGACTTGGTAAAGTTCAACTTGTCAAACAGCGAAGCAAAATCTCACACAGGATCCAACTTTAAACTTTTTTAATACAAGGACTACTGTGGAAATGACCTTCAAATGTTCAAATCAAATCAAAATATTGCAATTATACTGAAAGCACAAGCGAGAATTCACACACTCTAAATACAACCACATCTTCCCCATCTAATAAAGTGACTGCAATGAAGTAAAATAACTACAAGGCATCACAGCACACTGTACTGTAACACAGGAGAGCGGAGAGCGATCGCGTTGCCTGCTTACTGTAAATGTTCCATCCATTAGAGGGGCAAAAAATTTAATAAATATGCTAATATATTACAGTCTACAAGGCCGGTTGGCAGCACATTTTTAACCTGCAGAGAAACACCCCCCCCCCCAAAAAAAAATAATTTGAGCTGTATTCATGGCTAGTCGTCTCGGAACAGGAGCATCGCTTATCACGGGCTCCCTCACCCCGGAGAAAAGTGTTTGTTTGTTTGAGTTGTCGTAATGAAAAGTTAATCAAGTGAGATAATTGAATGTTGTTCAGAGACAGAGGGTGGGAGGGAAGGTGCATGTCTGACATTGTTTTTCATTATTCGATGAGGGCAGCTTTATGTGTTGCCGGAAAGGAAAATAAAGAAAAGAAAAGTGCATGGTAAGTCCATTTATTCGCGCTTTACGAGAAGATTATGGCGCACGTGCCGAGAGAGATGAGCCGGAGAGACAACGCTGCGGCACTTCTCCCCCCCCCCCCCCCCCCCCCCCCCCCCCCCCCGTCAGTAACGAGAACCGCGCTTGTTACTCTTCACCCGATACTCTCAGAGGGCAACTGTGATTTGAAACCCCCCCCTCCCGAATAGATTAAAGCAGTGAGATGTGCCGTTCCTCCAGAGAGGCAAACCAGCGGAGACAAGCCTTTGACAGGTGGTGGTATGACACAGGGAATCATCGCCGCATAAAAGCCCAGTTTACCCTCGCGCGGCAGAAATGGGTCCATATTTCCCCGGGATCAAATACATGAGAGCCTGTCAAAACAGAGCAACGTTCGCGGCGGCTACACCTCATCACCGAAATATTCCGCGGCGTTCGGAGGATTATTCCCGCCGACGACTCCTCCGCCGGCGTAAGTGAGATTGGCACAGGTTGACAGCGGAAGTCCAATCAAATCTGTACACACATAATCAAGCGCGCTCTCCAGGAAGCGATTCGCGGCTGCCGTTGTGTTGCGCCTCTTCCCTTTGTCTCGCCTAACGGTCCCTCATTAATGTCACAGTAAGTCTTTTTTTTTTTTCAAAGATCAGAGCCGATATGTATTCTGCTGAAATATCCGATTCTCCAAAAAAAGGTATAATGGCTCGACGTCGAACGCTTTCAACCGGTGGCGGGACACACTTAAAAGACACTTAAAACAGAAAGATTAGGATGATTTAATAACGGTTTTGAGGCGCGCCGATTTCATTGTGTTCCATCCATGTATCTCTCAAAATCTAAATCAGAGATAATTGTGTTTCCGTCTGTGTCAGTGAATGCCGAACATCTGCTCAGAATACACATACTGCAACTGTCTTGAAAGCACGTGGAGACAATACCACGGTTAGACAGCTATTCTCCAGGATAATTGCTGCGTTTAAGGGAAGGTTAACAAAGACTGAATCGGAGCTGTTGTTTACCGTTTTTAATCTTTGGAATTGAAATTTTCTTGCGCAAACAAGGATTTTACCTGCTCAACACTTTACCCACAACAAACGGGGTGTTTCTGCGGAAAATGTCAAGCAATTACGAGCTATTACTCTTAATCACATTATTAATGATGGAATTAATGCTTCGGTTCAAGCTTGGTTAGAGGTGAAAATAACCACATATGCTTACTAATGGCCTATCAAAATGTCAATAGAGGTAAAAGACTTCATGAGCTGCGTGACGCTCTGATGTCAGCGGTCATGTTTTATGCATCTGCACAACAGATTTTACATTGTTTCAAATTATACCTAAAATTAGAACCTGGTGGGTATAAACTGAAGTGAGTAGGAACTAAGAGAAGATGGAGGAGATGGTGCTGCAGTGTTAAGTTTTCTTTCGATGTTTGAAGATATATTAATACAGGTAATGTTCCTGGCTATTTAGATCCATAGTACACTGTCATATGATGTTTACTTGACTGATTAAAGTAATTACTATTTCTGACATTATTCTCACAAGAAAAATGACTACGCCACCGCAAGCACGTAGTAAATGCTTGCGGTGGCGTTAATGCAGTTTTACGTGTAAACAATGCAGACTCTGATCTACTAACCTGTGCACACAAGTAGTTGGTGCATGGAAATGGGTTGGACACCTGGCAGGAGACTTTTAGCGCGTTTGACCCAATTAATAAGTTATTTCGAGGAGTGGCGATGGTGGGGCGCAAAAACGGAGGTGGAGATTAGTGAAATGGATCGCTCCGATCTATTTACTAAACTATAATTGTGCACCGTATTTAGCGGCCAGAGGAAGGGCATCATAACTCTGAGAAAGCCATGACTGCTGAGTTATTTGTTCCAAGGCACCACAGGCAGAGAGAAAAAAATAGGAAAGATAATAATAAGAAATAAATAAGAGACTTTAATTGGAAAATTACTTTCTTTCAAATGTCAGAGGATGAGATTAAAAGAATTTACAGAAGAAGGAACTGGAACCTTGGACCAGGAGGATTCATGCCGTACACACACACCAACAGACCTTGAGATGTCAACCCTTCACCTCCTGGCCTCTGGTTCAGCTGCAGTGGGGAGTCACAGTCTGCTCTCTCACTTGTGCAATGTTAAAACGGCTTGCCATACATTGCACCTTGGGTATTTTAATTGGGAAAATTAGAATTAGTTGATTTACTTTAGGCTATGCATTCATTTATACGTCCAGAGCTCTGAAGACAGATGAACTAGGCTACAGAGCAATTAAACCCAGAAAGAAAAGGTAGCTACAGCCTATTGTGCAAGGCTGTGTGTCATTGGCTAAACTGGGATGTCTGGTGTGGCAAACCTATGCTTTACCAACCGAGCTAAACTCAGAGCCATGCAGCAGTCAGGCTCATAGAGTCTTTATAGCTGTGTCCTACAATGGCACATGCGCAGTTATGTATTTTCTAAATTTCTGGGACCAACGACTGACCGACAGACTTATACTAGCTGCTGGTCGCAGCTAAAAATATGAAAGTGTTTAAATGTTGCAAATGTAATCTACACTAAAAGAGTGGTGCTGTTTCTATTCTATTCTAAAGCTGAAATTGTGTGATTGACTAAATTTAAACAATATGCCATGACTAAAATCTGACTAAATTTAAAGGTTATTTTCACCAAAAGATTAAGACTATGACTATGTGATCCTGTCAAATTTACAGCAAAATACCACTGGGTTTCATCATGCAGATGTGCAATTCCTACACCCTGGTACAGTCTGTATTTGTGAACATTCACAACAATGTCCCATAAGACAGCAGCGAGATAGCAGAGTGTGTCTCGATGTAGCTGTGATCTCCGATGACACTGATGTAAATGTGCTATCATGAGGCAGTCTCTAGTATGACTCATCATTGTTTGAAAAATGTCATTTACGATTGTGCTAACCCCAAAGCTTGATACCGAGCCATGTTTCTACCATCAAGGGTTTGTAAAGTTTGTTTTCTTTTTGAAGCCGCTTCCCTTTGTTCCCCATCTATCAGCTCCCTTAGCAATAAGACCTGCTCCGCTGAGATTTCATTGGCAAAGACGAAAAAAGGTGACTGTGACAGTACCCAGCGTGATTTTCCACATAAGATAAGGGCGCATTTTCTGGTTCAGAGCTGATAGCATCGCTTTAAAATGCAACACATTTGGGTGCAAAAGCGAAAACATTAAATAAGCTGATTGAACAGACATGGATTAAGCACAGCACCAGAATAAAGCTTTCCTTTTTAAATCTAGGACTAGACTTAACGCTCGTCTGTGAAACTGGCCATACGAGTCGACAAAGTCTCCAATTCAATTTCCAGCTAGCTCCAGGCCGTGCATCCTGTTGACATCACGGATTAGAACCTGGGTGTTTCTGCTATCTTCATGCTGATGTTCACTTGCTTGAACCGCCCTAATAATAAAACATGAACTCTGAAACTGAAGTGTATTCCTTTAAGTCTGGCTTTTTTTTCCCCTTCCCTCCTCCATGTAGACTTACTGTACAAACACCGTGCCCAGGAAACCCTCTAAACAAACAGAAACAGGTGATTCAGTGTGGAAAGTGTTGATCATGCAGACTGCAGAGATCCCACGGCACAGCCATGAGCATACGATTAAGAATGAGCAAGTTTCCTGAAGGTGAACGAAAAGAGTTTGGTGGTTTTCCATCTGGGCACCTTCATATCAAGGCCTCTCGGGACATTCGGCATGTATATTCATAAGAGGTGGGCAGGGAAGGGAGGCAAAAAAAAAAAAAAAAAGTTTTGTGAGAGACCCAGCTGGTTGCCTAAAACTTCTCTTTGGTGACCTCAATTTCTCCTGCCTCCCAATGAGTCTGGTCTGTCCGAGCGGGACTGAGCATATGTGTCCCCGAGTGAACTTAAGCAGAAGGTCGGTGCCACACAAACTGAGAGGGACCATTCCGTATTAGCTTTAACTCCGATAAATCACAGGAGGCCGTTAGAAAGCAGACAATCTCACAGTCTCGGCAAGACAAATTGATACCTTGAGGAAGAATAAATCTGTCTACCTTCTTTTAAATAAAGGAGTTGCCAAAGCAACTGGCTGCAGTGCTGCATTAAGAGGTAGGTGGACAATCCTAGGATGTGGATCGCATACAGCACCCACTAGGGATGGGATGGGATCTTTTATCTCACGATACGATTCGATACAAGATATGAGGTTCAGGATTCAATACAACCACGATACGATGTGATAAATAAAAGTTCAAATGACAACAAAATCTGGCAGAATTCTGTTTATTTCTGAGCCACAAATCTTTCTAGCAATGGCACTGGCTCCCTAGAATGTAAACAACAATTTAAAAATGTCATTACAAAGTGCAAATAATATAATTTGGATGGAGAGCTTGTGAAACTGTGATGGTCAAGCGTCTCATCTGTGATTACTACAGCAGAATAAAATGGAGCTGATGTCACAATTCATTTTTCTTCCCCACAATACGCAATGTCACATTTTTGTATTGCGATATATTGAATTTCGACATATCAGCCGATCCCTAGCACCCATATCTGATTTTTTTTTTTTTTAAGGAAGGTAGAGCAGCCAGTTGCCATGTTACACATAGACTTGACAAGAAATGTGCTACTTTGCATAGCCCCTTGAGACAGACAGACACTGTACATGTAGCTGTCACATGCAATTCACTGGAAGGTTAAGAGCACAGAGACAATCAGATGCCCGAAGCGCTACTGAAGAGTAGCCGGGCCTGACAGTGAAGAGCAGGCTCAAGCAGTTGCAGGAGTGATTCAAAGCTACAAGTAAGTTTATTTATTAGAAGGCTGCAGCAAGGTTATAAAACAGCATGGACCATGACAAACTACACAAACTGAATACAAAAGGGGACATTGTTGGAGAAATGGCTGCCATGCCTATAAAGAGCATGGCCAAAAATTGAAGTATTTACCCAAATACACATATTTTTTCTGTCTGCAGCAGTAGTCACCAACCTTTGCAAGCCAAAGCTCTCTTTTCTCAAGAAATCTATTATTAAGGAAAAGTCAGATACTCCTGACATACCTGACTTTATCTTCTTGATAGATTCCTTGCATTTTCTAGCCCAAAAAAAAAAAAAAAATTGTTGAATCTAGATATGTTAAAGGTGAGATCTCTGGCTCTCAGGGAAAATCCATATAGGCCCGCAGTAGCCAATATGTATGATTTACTACGATGTATCGCCATAGTAAATTTTTAGGAGCAGTAAAATGCCCCTTCATCTCAAGGTTGCAGGAGGTAGAGGTGTGGAGGGTGCAGCAGCATTCCCTCGCCAGCCAGTCCCATTAAAAAAGATTTCTCAATTTGTATTTAGAATATTAAAACGAATTCTACATTGATTTCACAGCCTAATTTATGCGTTATCAGTGTTGGTAATGAATGTGACAGTGCAGTGGAAAGTAGCCTGAATTATTAAACGGAAAGAAAGGATGGCATGTGGCAGAGATTGCGAGCAGGATGAACTGTGCAGCAGATGACCCGTTTGGTTGGGATTATTCTGAGTAGTCGTGGGCTTTGAAATAACTGACAAGCTAACCCTGATGCTTTGAACGAAAAATTTGAAAAGCAAAGCAGTGCAGCCCAACTCAGGATTTGCATGAGAGTGAGTTTGCTTCTGGATTTATTGGCAATTTTGGCTATTATCGCCTGAAAGTGAGAGAGCTGTGGCTCTATACTTTGTTTTACCCTCTGCATTTTAACTTGTAGAGTAAAATATGGCATGCAAAGAAAAAATAGAGTTAAATAAACCAAAGTTAGTAGGTCTTGTAGGTAAAAGGTAGTATGTAAAAGTTAGTAGGTCTAAAGAGAATCACCTTAATCAGACTCAGGAATCACTTTCAGGAAAGATGTGTATCCAAAAGTAGCATGAATCTATTGTAAAAAAAAACAAAAAACTGTAATTATCACTGTATGGTTCAACAGAAGCTGTTGTCCCACATATTTTTAGTTGGCAGCTGGCCCGCCAAAACTCATTACTCTTCTATCATCACATCATATGTCCACACTTTATGGAATCCTATTTTAGCAACTCAAAAAAGAAAAAGCAATGACTATCAGAAAAACTGATAACCAAATAAATAATAATGAGATTTTCAACTCCTAATTCCTAATGATAATTACTAATTATGATATACACACGTTTTGATTATAATTTATAATCCTAAAAAAAAAAGTACAAAAATAAAGCTAGAAATTTGTGCAGTGACGAGTCCCATTATGTTGCTCCACTCTTCCTTTAAAGATACTCTCAAGTTGTGATGAAGGAATTTGCGTTTACAGTTTAATCCACATCTCTTAGCAAACTGTAGGAGGTGCTCAAAGGTAGAGCAAAGGGTTTGTAAAGTGCTGTTGTTCTGTCTTCAAACGGTATATTAGAGCTAAAACACACACACACACACACACACACATATTAAACCTTCCTACTCAGCAGCAACACACAAAGTCCATTTTTAGTTATTCGACAGACTTTGCAACTAGATGAAACATTCAATAATAGAAATCCTTTAAAGGAGAAGTCTATCTTTTCTTCCTCTGTTTCCTTTCCAATTTCCTTTCATTTTCTCTGGGGGATTTGTTGGCATCGGAGCGACTCGTCAACGCTCTCAGTAAGATACAGCAAGTATAGTGAGGCCTACTACTCGTGAATTAGGCTGACATTTTCTTCATTTTTATTGCCACCATTTACACTAGTCTAATCAGTCTGCTGGTTGGCACTGTCATAAACATGATGGACACCCCGGCATTTCAACTCATAAACCAAGCAAAATCTCTCTAAATGACATGGTGACTCATGAATCTAATAATTTTCACCATTACCTCATTATTAAAACATAAATAATAAAGAAGGAGCTAAACAAGAAACAAAGATATCTGAAAGGCTTGGAAACATACTGGGAGTCCAAAAGTTCCAGAAACAAACAATGCATTCTGTGGTTTCTGTCTGGTTCGATGTGATAATACAAACAATATAAAATGTCTTCATGTGGTTGTAGACCATGTCTTCCTCACACAAGCAGGTAGCGTGGCATGGCATGTCCTCATTGTGCATTCACACTGTGAGCAACACGATCAACAAGTCACCGGAAGTCCATTCATTTCCTATAGAGCTCCTATATTGGAAACCACTGAATTTTCCACCGTCAACGGCCGTCAACGGCCAGTCAGATTCCCTTGTTTCCCTGCCTATTTGATTTTGTTTCGTGAACAACAGCTCTGCCAAAATAGTTGAGAAGTTCATTCCAGCCATTCAAAGCTTCCCAGTTCTCTACTACTTCTATTTGAAAGACGACAGGAATAAACGGCTCAAAAATGATGCCTGGAGAAAGGCTGCAACCATCGATGGGGTCAAGTGTAAGCTCTGAGGTCGTTTTATCGATTTTTTTCTGTTTATTTTGGATTTATGCTACCTAATTAGCGCTTGCTTGTTAATTCATTGAAATGATGTAATGTTATAAAGGCAAAACAAAAGCGGAAATACATGATTTGTAAATACATTGCTTATTTTTCTTGGTCAAAACTTCTTGCAGCGGCTGACCGCTACACAGATACAATCAGATCCTCTCACGCCGCCCACATTCGGTCAGAATAGAGCAACAGATCCACCAAGGTGCTCGCAATGTGAATGCACAATCAGGCTGTTAACCTGTTGAAAGGTTGTTTGATCCCCACTACTACTGGCACAGCACTGCCACAGTTATAAAGGGCACCTAATCTCCATTTATATGCCAACCTGCTCCAAGGACAGGTACTGAAATGTAGCAGTGGCTAGCAGTCGCTAAAAACCACACATACTGGTGTGTTGCTCTGGAAGATTTCAGCAGTGATGGAAAGTAGCCCCAGTGCAGCATCGAATTTGTGGTGTTATAGTTAAAGGATGGTTCCATACCCCCCAAAAAATCGTTTATACAGCATTTTAACATGTCATTTATCAAAACTGTATTCATGTACAGGTGATATATACTCAAATCATACATTTAAATTGCCATTTTTAAACCCAAACACACTTATATCGCACACGGTTACAATGTCCACCCACTTGGAGATCAATATTAATTTAATCCCTGAATCTCTCCACCCAGGCAACCTACCAAGTCAATTTATCAATGCAAGCATTATTGTGCTGGAGCGCAACGCCGGAGCAGGCACTTTCAGTCCTGTGCCAGCAAACAGACCTTTGGATTCTTTTCAGCTGCTAAGCAGAGGCCGCGATGCCGAACCGTCCCTCGCACCTAGCGCTCACGCAGAGACAAAGCCCAGCATGACTATACCTGTCTTGCGGGTCAGTAAAGGTCAGCTTCCGCCAGACAGAGGCTACCGTTGTGCCCAGACCGCAGCGCTCGCTAGGCAGATATTGCCTCATCACAGAAGCCAGGTGTCCATAGCAGCTTGGTACGGTCGGGAAGAATGCGAGCAACAACAAAAAGCCGTGTACGACACAACACCTGGTGCTGCCGTCCCGCCGCGCCTCTCGTCTGCTCTGACAGGCGGGCTGATGGGGAGTCACCTTGACTACCAATTTAACCAGAGAGGACAGGCAGTGCCAAAAAACCAACTGCCAGCCCAAGCAGCCATATTACAAAAGCACATTTTGATTACAGACCATCATGTACCGAGGGAAGATAAAAGGATGGCAATCTTTGCTAGGTGAAGGTGGAAATGATGCTCAATAGACAAGGAAAAACATCACTACAGCCGGTTCAAGTGCACGTCAGGCCATGTCAGAGCACACATAAGCCTTTCCCTGACTGTGTGAAAAAGTCGGGAATAATGGAGTTCTTTTGTGAAGCCCTTTTACAGGATGTCAAAGTGAAGTATTTCCCACAGAGCCATAGATCATAGATTTGACACATTTAATGCAGCGCTAACATTAAGCACATAACAACAGTCCCTCTTACCTCGACAGTGCACTCCTTCGTCGTATCCATCCTCACAGTCTCTGGCTCCGTTGCAGAGTTTGTTGAAGTGGATACATTTTTTCGTCCCGATGCACTGTATGTGATTGAGGGGACATCTGATCACCACCTCCCGCGCACCTAAAGCAGGGAAACAAGAAGCTGTCGTGAAACTGAAAATGACTTAACTCACTTAATCCTTCTAAGGGTCGTGGGGGGGGGGGGGGGGGGCTGGGGTCTGTCCCAGCATGCATTGGGCAGAAAGCAGGGAAATACCCTGGACAGGTTGCCAGTCCATCACAAATGTCAGGTACACAATCAGGTACTGCATTAATTTAGAGCCACTGAAAATGAGTATTAACAAGGTTTTTTTTTGTTTAAGCTTTTGGAATGATACCCAGGAAACACAAAACCTTGAAATAACGTGAAACAAATGTGCATATTTCTTCATTATCATTTGCATTTTCTGCAGGTGAGGTCATTTTTTCCATATTTTGCGAGTGTCTTTCTCAAAGTGCTGATACTTCAAGACCACGTACATGGGAGGCGGGAGAACGTATACATATGCAAATGTATTTACACTTCACAGCATTGTTCTTTACACACAACAGATGTTCGCCGCGCTGCTTCGCAGCCACGCCGGCGGAGTCCTATAACAAACTGCCCCGGATCTCCCTGCCAACCAGGCAAACAGCGGAGAGCATCTGTTTAAGGATTCATGAGGCACATAGGTGACCCTCATCCCCGTGACAGCCACGAGAGCACATAAAACACATCTGACCGGCGTGCCAGCACTGTAAATGTGTCACATCTCCACCTTAACTACATTGGTATCAATTACCAATGCGCCATCGCAGCCACTTAGCGGGGAGATTTATCGCCCACGTGACGGGATCCGTTACGAATCCCGAGAGTTCTTCCCCGCACCTCAGAACTTGCATCCCAGCACACTAGAACCATCTCGACTGGGCAATTACTTATTCACAGCATCCATTTATACTTCATAAGGTAAGAGATGCCACAATTAAGGTGGCTATTACAAAGAGGGCTGTCATTCCCCGCTGATTTAAAGAACGGATTTGTGGACCGGCAGGAGTGTGTCTGTATTGACACGATGATGACTCATTTTCGCCTCTCCTCTCGAGCGTTTTTATTGCTTTAAAAGGGTGGCGGGAGATCGTCTTCTTTAATGTACATTTCTTGGCTAGCTCTCTGAGCCCAGAGGATTCGCTACACTTTACACCATATTTAGGCGAGTCAAATATAAGTGACCTTGTCTCCGCAGTTCATATTTCATACATGAGCACGCTGGCAGCCTCATCTGCTGGGGTCTTTTTTCACTAAGCGTCAGTCTTTCAGCTTTTTCTTCCACTTCATTTCAGGAATGACTTTACAGATTGCACTCTACGCCTTGCTACTTCCAGACAGTATATTATAAAAAACTTCATTTCTGAAGCATAATATTTACATATCTAAATATACATTCAACATTTAAAAAATACAGAGAATCCAGGACTTAACTTGTCTCCTATGACTTCTATATACAGTAGATGATTCTATCCTAAAATGTCAGTATTCAGTAGGCAATGGGCTTAAAATGACCATGTCAGCAATCATTTTAATGAAAGAAGAAGTCCTTTTTTCTCTCTTACAATTACAGACCCTGCAGGAAATCAACGGTGGATCCTACAGCTTGCCAGTAACCAATCAACACAGTTGAAAATACACAGGAAACCCGCATTCGGTCATTGAGGAAAAGTGACACACTGTCATACAGCATTCAACCCGACGCCACAACACAGCACTTGTCCATTCGGCAAATGTGCTAGTTAACACACAGCTGTGAGGGTCTCTGACAACGTAACAGCATTGTCAGCCTCTCCCCTTGCTCTCTCGCCGCATGGGCCCTGATCTAATGTGATGAGGGTAGGGATGGGGCATGAATATTCAGCGGCTCTGATCCGTCATGCAGGGGCACACAGATGGTCTCTCAACAGCTGAGGTGCTCGCGATTGCTCTGTCAACTTCCCCAGCTACTGTATGTTGTGCACACTTGCTCAACATTGCATATAGATATATAGATATATAGATAGCTTATAGCTTTCATACAATGTAACACACTTTCTGGCAGCCATGTTGACAGGCTTCACCCTTGGGTAACAATGGCCAAGAATCATACCTGTCAACATTGGGCTTTGAAAATAAGGGAGATTTTCCGGGACACCCACCCAACCATAATTTTTTCCTTATGAAAGGGATTTCCTCTCTCGGTTCCAGAGATCTACCAACTAGCATGCTGGTTGATATCTTTTTTCCCACCGTGATCAATACTAAACTCCACCCTAAACCTTGCAAAACACATGGTTGTTGTTGTTAGTACTACATACAGTTTGTTGCCAGCAGACCACCACTGTGAGGAGACCACAACATTGAGCATTTAGTGCATCATGATAAAGGGCTATATTTGAAAATGCAATATAATCTACGTATATCAATACAGATGAAATCAGTCAGGGATTGCCATTGCCATTTTTAGCACTTTAATTTGGCAACATTCAACAATAAATATTTAAATTAACCAACACAAGGTAACAATAAATTCTAATAAACTATAACGTTGTCTAATAACAAACTATAAACAATTAAATGTTGCAGTAAAAGGACATGTAGAGAGAGGCACTGAGCTTCTTGATGCCGTTCCACCGGCAATGGAAATGCTGCTGGTGCTTGCACTACTGAAAAGGTCAGTAATTTTTGCGCATTTTGATGCCTCAGCTTCACAGGCCTTTATTTTTTGTCACTCAATTTCTCTGCCCCACCTTTTCGTTTTTTGGAAGGATTCCTTTCTATTTTGTTAAGTTTTACTGCTGTCTGATCGCACTGATCGGCTCATCTGACGCTCCGTTCGCGAGGGGCGGAGGCATCGCTCACTCACCTCTCTCTCTGTCTCTCTCTTTCTCTCTCTCTCTCTGTAAAAATAAAAAATAGGGAAATACAGGAGATTTACGGGGAAAATTACCAAACGGGGGCACGGCGGGAGAGGGGGTGAAAATACAGGAGAAACCCGGGAAAAACGGGAGAGTTGACAGGTCTGCCAAGAATAGCTGTTTTCTAAACTTAAGACTCAGCCATTTCAACATTATGGAATAGACATGTTTAACTTGTTAGCTAACCATTGGTTGGCTAACGGTCTTGTTTTTAACAAATCTGCATTGCACAGCAGCTTGTGTAGCTAGTAGCTAGTAATAGTTGCATGTAAACCTACATTTAGAAAAAAAATCCTAGTTCATCAGTCCATTCACTTTTACTTAACACAGGCTTAACATTAGCTACTGAATAGACCTACACAACAACCCTTTTCAGGTATCAATTTTCTTGCCCAGTAACCATTAACCTGTTCTGTAGTCAACTGGACCTGATGGTGTCAGCTGTGTTTGATAGGAGATTTATGACACACCTGCAAAGCCTCTATTATCACATCAAATTTTTAAGTCAAAATGGCTTTAGGTCACTGCATGGCAAGTATAGCTGTAATTGAGTCCAAGTGGTTCTCAAATGGTCCAACAGATAGGTAGGTAGGAAGGTAGGAAGGAAGGAATGTAGGTAGGTAGGAAAGTAGGTAGGTAGGTAGGTAGGTAGAAGTAGTGAGTTAGAGAGAAGGAGAAAAAGGGAGACAAACTGGGAAAGTTGGAGAAGTAGGTCCCACTTGTATTAAGCAACTCCTGATGTATAAATCTCCAATTATTTTAGATGAGAACTGCGCAGCCCCAGTAATGGCTTGATAAATGAATGATGTCCAGAGATGAAACAAGCAAGCACACTTAAATACCAGTTTAATCACAACACCTTGAGTGGAAGGCGGATGTTCCCCTGGCAAGCTAAAAAAAATGATAGTGTGAGATGCTTATTCAGGCGAAGCTGCAAACATTTACGATCTGCATCGATATTTATTAAAGTCTCACTTTACAATAACACAGAACTATAAATTAAAATGAAACATTCCCATCTCCAGTAAATACTGCACATATTTTAGTGCCACTAGCAAAGCTACCTTCATTTGTACTGTAGCCTAACCATCTTCACTATGAAGCACAAATATTATTAAGCACAAATTTCAGCACAAGAATTATGAAGGAACATAAGTGTTATATATCAGTTCAATACATCAGGTGAATGCTGCCTATAGAATACATTTTTATCTATTATTTTCTGCTAAAATGACACATGTCAGAAGATCAAATATTTTCCCATAAGAAAAGTCTGCACTATTCAAAGCGTCTATACCTTTTCAACTTCAAAAAATGTCTATACGTCCCATTAGTTTTCAGCGTGAACAAAACAAACTGTCGATCCTATATCCTTTGCACATAGTGTTTTTAATTAAAAAACATGGTGATATTTACCCACTTTGGAGAAGTGAATGAGGAGGAATCAGCTGGGCCAAGCTAATCCCTCTATTTAATGTGAAATGAAAGGCTTCTGGGTGGAATTTCAGCGGCTATGTTCATTATGATTATCACGTTAATCAGAGCCACTCTACCGGTATATGTGTGGAATGATGAATTCCTGAAAGAAAATAATTGAGAACCTATCAATGGGGGGTGGGGGGGCTCTTTGAACTCCTCTGTTCAGGGATTCGCCATATCCCTAACTTATCATTTGCATATGTGCCGATGGATTTCATTTTCTTATTTTTTGGGCCAAGTTGATGATCAAAGTAGCATGCCCACTGACTTGAGGCTCCCTATCTTGACATGCCCTGCCAGACACACAGGGTCTAGTCAGTATAAAGGAAACAGCAGCATAAAGACTTCCCGTAATGGCTCCATAGCAACACAGGGCACTATTGTGGTATGGTGAATCCCACATTCATCTCAGAGGATCAGAACAGTGCAAGGCCCTATGGAAACTCACTTTTATTTTTCCCAAATTAATTTTCACGTTCCTCTTTACACAGATTCTGGGTTTTATAGATTTTTTCATTTTAAAATCTCCCTGTTTTGCTGTAGCTAATGCACCACTTGTTGTTCTTACAAATATCTCAGATCTAATTGTGAGCATGATGATAGTGCTTTAAATAATTTTGGGTACATCTAAACCTAAACCAAAACCATGCTAAGAGCCAACCAATCAAACAGGGACGTTAACAATATCAAGCAGGCTATTGCTCAGTGTAACCTTATCAAAGACCAGTATGTAAAGCTCAAATGACAATAAGCCTATTTTCACAGCTATTGAATCAGTGCAACACAATACCAGCTGTCAAATCCATCATCACTGGAAGAATCTGCCATGTGAAATGCTGCCGTCTACTATTTGGTCTGATGCACAACTTTTACTATTGTCTAGCAAAAGGCATAATGACATGCATATAATGACATGCGTGAACTCCACATGACATTCTGACAAAGGGTGTCACGCTACAATATCGCATACTCACAAAGACAAGGCACAGGAGGTAAAGAGAAACACTAAATAACAGGGAACTTAACTACTAAGGCAAAACTAACCAGTAACACAGTAACACAGGCGGCCTACCCACAATGCATCAAGAGTAATCCCCGCCCCGCTGCCACAATACAGTTATGACGAGAAAATGAGGAATCAATACGTGATGCTCTGCCCGCCCATCCAGATACTGATCTATCTGTTATTTAGGCCAGAATGTAAATATTGCTCAGCTTAAAACCACAGTAGGAAAAGGCAAAACAGTCAAAATTTATGGTTTTGAATTCATATTCTTTGACTGCATTGCAAAATGGAAAACATAGCGTAGGGCCCTACCCGCTGTAATCACTGCCACATAATGATTTGAGTCATCATCTGTGCGCTCTCGCCCTTCTTCAAGATATCAATGGAAAATACTTTTTCAACGAATATAATTTCCCACTGAACGTGAAGACAATGGAGTAGAAGTGCTGCTGGGTCTTTGTGGTGATCACATACAGGTGCTCTTTGGATACTTCAGGTGTACTGTGCTTATTCCATCTTGTGAAGGGCTCATTGCATGAGTGGAATATGGTCTCATTAAAAAATTTAAAATGCAAGTCTCCTTCAAAAACGATCCAAGGCACACTGTAGGGTTTGTGCAAAATTAAAATGCCTTTATTTTACATGGCAATATCTATTTAAAATGACCAACGCGTTGCGACCGACAAAGGTCTTCATCATCGTCAAAATTGAATTGATTTTCATATCTCATTATTGGGAGGGCTGTAGCCTATAGCTAGCAATATTATCATGCTCTTCAAAGCATTTGGTAACCACTCATGAGTTGCATTGTCATCCTGGAACACACCACTCCCTTCAGAAATATATACATGAAATGATGAACATAAGCAGCCACTATTACAATCTGCCTGGCCCTGTAAAAGACACATTGATTGATTCCGCAGCAGGAGATTTAAGCACAACCGATTCAAATAGAAGTGATTACTTGGGCTTTAAATCCTGGCACCCTAAACTGAGTAACAGGTCTGTTGCCTACTGTTGGCTTCCATGAAGTGCATGGAGCTGTTCAAAAATAAGATGACAGAGAAGATGCTGCCAGAAGTGGTGTAATGTTGTGAACATTAATCTCTGGGCTCCTAAGCCTCACTGTCACTGGTCTGGAAGAATAAAGATGAAGTGTAAAATGCATGAAGACTTCAGTGTAGTTGCTGGTGTGTGTGTGTGTGTGTATCTCTATGTCTGAGTGCGTGCTGAAGCTTCAGGAACTCATGGGAAACGGTGAACTCTTCACCTTCACATCCTCTCTATTTGTGGTGATCTTATTGTTGTCAATTTCCTACGTGTCAACCAGCGATGTTTAAAGCTTGAGGCTGTTTGGATTTTCAGATGTCTGGGCGATGTGATGCTGTGGCTTGACTTGAATTGCTGATGGAGAGGGATGATATATTTATGACTGTCATCCGAAAAACTGTTAATGGAGGGAAAAGCCTTTTCCCCCCCGTATCTCAGCTTGATTTGGATACAGGGCCTGTTTGTACCAGGCTGTGTGCTATAACTCATATCTCAAAGGCAAACAAACCCTGGCCTAAACAAATTTTGGTTGCGTGGTAGTGCGATACTTATCTCGTTACTTGTCATAAGCAATGTGCATCTTTTGAGGCATTTGGCAAAGACTTGCAACAGTTCCGTGGAAACAAAGCTAACTGCTGACATGCGCACGGATATAGCACAATGGCATAAACAAGAGCAGATTTTAGTTCACATTACAGCATTAGGTGTCAGCTCTGAGCAGTGTTTCACCAGTGGTAAATACGGCTCTGTTCTACTTTTAAACAGTGCAGTGGCCTAAACATGTAGGACTCTTCACCAGATTTTTTTTCCCGTGTGACCTTTACATCCTTGACATTTTAGACGATGCACTCAGCCAGAGCGTCTTTTTGCTGTATATGTCTGAGCCCAGATAAAGAGGCAAATTTTTCAGAAGATGTAGCCTTCAAAGGCTGAGATCCTATTTTGCAGCTGTAGATTCCTACATGTTCAAGTTTTACTTCACCTAGGGTCGCCAGATGCCTGGGGGTCCGGTCCGATATTTCCCTGTCTTGGGTGGGTGTTTGTTGCTTTAGAGCAGGGGTAATCTCCACCAACCACAAGTCACCTTATCACCCCACGTGGGTGTGTGTTTTATTGTGTGGGCATAGTGCAACGTTTTAATAGGCTTATTTATCAGCAGTCCTACATGATGGAGATAAAAAGGTAAGTGAACTCTCTCTCTGTCTGTGTGTGTGTGTGTGTGTGTGTGTGTGTGTTATTTGCACTAAGATTTCCCCCTATGTTGTCGGAAGTGACTGTGTGCGTCTCTGTGTTTTTTGCTTCTGTAAGTACTAAGTAGTCGAGCTGCAGAAGCCAGCAGGCAATATAATGTTTACTAGCTTGTAGAGTACATAAGATCACTCTACTCTGTAAAAGAGAGCAAATACTGAATCATGACAGCGATTGTCACCTGTCAATCAAAAATGTGGTTTGATCGTGTGTTTAAACTCTATTATCAAATATATACGTATGTACTTGGGGCACATGCACATCTAATAGTAACATCAGGCAACTGGAGTGGTGCGAGGGAATATACATATTTTACCATTCCACAAAGCAGGAAGTCATATAGAAAAATGTCAACTTGGATTAAGCTCACACTCCCAGCTCAGTAAGATCACTATAAGAAGAATCACATATTTGATTACACTTTTTTCCTCCTTTTTTGTGATTTTCTGTTCTCACTGGATTTAGTTGGCTAAGTAACGTTTGTTCATCTTAGTTTATTGACAGGACTTACTGTGCTCACTTTGATTTAGCTACAACATTGGAATGACTAAGTGCTGCCGACTGTTTCAGCAAAATCATATAGGAATGCAAGGTCTCCAGAGGTTATTATCAATAATATTGAATGTAATATTGAACAGGCATAGAAAGTATAATATTGTTGCTGATTGATATTGATAAAACTGAATTACATTCAGGTTAACCAGGTTTGAGCTCTACACAAGCACATCCGCACACACTGTAGCGGTTTGACCAAGTTTAAACCAGTCAACCGACTCACAGTTACCATGGTGATTATTAAGCTGTCGTCGAGTCTCCGGAGACGTTTGGCTGTCGGATCCTCGGCAAATTTCCTTGGGATGATGAGAGGAGATGTGAAAACATATTTCTTATTATTTATAACTTAATTTGGGCGATCGCCACAACACGCACACTTGTGTGCATGCTCGCATAATGCCCAGTGTTACCAAGATGTAAATCTGGAAACCCTAATATCACCTCAGAAAAGAATGACATGGTTGCAACTCCCTCCCTGGTGGGAAAATGTGTTTGTGCGTATATGTTCTGTGTATGTTATGTAGACATAAGCTTTATAGAAGCTTTGTTGCGTGTCGAATGTCCTAGCAACCACGGTTGGTGTCATCCTGGAGGTCCACTGGAAAACAGACTGTGCAAATAATTCATTCATTCAAACCTATTGAACCAGGCAAAGAAACCCTTGAGGCCAAGAAGCTCATTTGCAAGGATGGCCTGGCAAGACAGACAGCAGGATAAGACAAACAGGTGGCATGTGGTACAGATGAATACAATACAAATGGACAAGACACATCAATAATGGCTGAATATACAACAACCAGCAGGCTAATTTAGCAACTGATATTAATGTTAACCACTTGTAACACTAGCTTCTACTAGATATGTTTCCCAGTGTGCAAATGTTCACAACAGGACAGTGATACTTAGCTAACCAGATGCAATGGTTATTTAGCTAACAAACTGACATTATAATACAAAATCAGATTCATCTGTGCCAAAATGATCAGTTACAGCATAGAAATGAACAATGTCTACTGCATTTTGTAGAGACAGCCAACTTGTACATCTAGAAAAGCAATAAACTGTTCACACACTTGTAAAACGAACTGGCTATCATCACAATCTTAGTGATTATATTTCTACTGCAAACAAAAATAACTTGTAGGCCGACAATATACATGCGTCCTGCTGTGCATTGGTTATAATGTTATGAATTAAATGTCTATCACAATGTCAGAAATTAAAGGAATAATATCCACAGTGCAGCCACAACGAGAAGTGCATTTAGCCTATGCCTGTCAACTGTGCACACATGGTGCAAAAATTGCAAAAATACTTGTGGGCCGTGTTGTTTTATAGAAGGACGATGCGTCTGTTGTTGTGGTTCAGTGCAAATGAGTCTATAATCTTCTGGACATCCAGGGCCTTGGTTCTTTCTGCGTGTATAGACAGTAGGGCTGGGTATCGTTTAAAAAATGATGATACCAGTACCAATACCAGCACCCTTAAAGTGATACTGATACCAAGAGAGTACTTCATTCGATACCTTTTATTTTACGTTTTGGTGGCATCTCGGCACGCTGAGCTGCCAAATCCGTCACATACACCGCGCTCGACTTCACCACCACAGACTGTATGGGTTGTAGCTGCTGTGGTAGTGGGCCAATCACACGTCGCATTAAATCGAAGAACGCTTGCGGTGATTGGCTGCGAGCAAAACCACACAAATAGTCATTTTTTTCTAGATCTGTGTACAAAAAGAATCGAATGCAGGTATCGTTTGACTGGAGAAGTTTCGATACCACTTGGTACTGGGTTATTTCGGTCGATACCTTAAAGGTATCGAGTACCGATACCCAGCCCTAATGGACAGGCAGGCGAGGGTGCTGAGTCGAGGGTTTGCCATTCTGTGTCTCAGGTAGGTTTTTACACGCCGCATGCAGGAAAAACTGCGCTCACATGACTCACACACACACACACACACACACACACACACACACACACACGTCATAGGGTACACGCGCGGCACGAGCACGCAGCCAGGGATCGGATTAGGAACAGGTACGTATTTCTTTATTTAAAAATAAGGGGGCTTAACTGGGGATATACAGATTTGTGTATGCAGGCTACCTGATGTTTGCTAAGCAAGTGATACCATTTCTTGAGACCTAATTTTGTCACCTGCTTGTCACACAAATTCTGCATTCATATGAGAGACAATACATTGCATATGGCGCTCCCTCCCACAAAGTGGTAAACCAACAGAAATGCATGTTAGCTCTGCATGCTGATTGTGGTCTCTATGTCTCATCTGCCTGTTCCACCACATGTTCAATGTTTGATATTTTCCATTTGTTCGTTGATTTAGTAGTTTGAACAGATTTGTGGCTGAGTTAATTCCATCTGTATACACAGCATACATGCCTGTATGCTGTATACATATATATAGTTATGTCCTGTATGGAGATGTGCAAGATAGAGTTATGAATCTAAAACCAGAATGTAAAGTAGGAATATGGGACCAAACTTGATAGATGCCTAGCCCAGTCTGTATTGGCCATGGTTACCTAAATGGCATTATGGGCTAGGTGGGCATGTGGGATGCAGCAGTCCTCTGACTGCCTTGTTATGTTACTGTAAATGTTTGCTTTGCATCAAGTCTAGTCAGTATGCATTCCATCTGAGAGGCAGCAGCATTCATATGAATGTATAAGTGAATCTGAATCTAAATGCCAAAGAGATTCGCTGTCAGTCTATTTGTCCAGAAGTCAACTCTGCACATTTAATCTCTGTCCTTGTTGCATAAACATATAGGAATGATTGATTTTTTTTTGCATAATATCTGGTATCACTTATATTTACAAGAATAACCCAGAGTTTGATAGACGACAGATCAGCTCAAATGAAAATATTTAAATTTCCTCCCTAATAAAAACGTCTTCCACCATAATTTAATTCTCCTAGCGGCCATATCTCACCCCAAAAATGCAAATCAACACATGCTACATGCATTATGTACAGTAAATGAGAGCAAAATCATAAAAGTAACGTTCCAGAGCCGATCGGACCCACTGACACCTCATTACTCATGTGTGCGTTAACTAAAAATTTGCTGTAAATTATATTGAGTATTCAATCAAACCCATTTGATGGACAGGAATAATGTCAGCAGTGTACAATGGAATGAAGCTGTCATTGTGTTGGCCTCCATACATCCTGGCTCTACTGTACAATAAAGAAGCCATACATCAGCCTACAGACAGGAACGAATGGAGCCGGGGACAATCCAATAGAGCTGCGTTTCAGAAGCATCATACAAACAACAGCAAAAAGGCCAATTGAATATTATTTGGAAAACAACGACATAATTAGTCAATAGAGATACTGTTGTGACCGACCATTATGCAAATGTTCTAATCTAATTGTTCTGGGACCAACTTCAAATGAATAATACATATATTGCAGTCAGAGGGGCTAAAACCAATATTCACTGAGAACAATTATCTTCTTCGGAGCACAATATACAGCATTGTATTCAAGCCTGACACCCTTTCATAAGAGGATAATAAACACGTAATAGTCTTACTTTATGGCTGATGTGTTCTAACTTAATGTCATTACTGCAGACGCCGATGTAAAGGTTTGGCCTCAACTGAACGAATCAAATGACGTCTTTCTCCTTGGATTTTCTATTGATGATGTTTGAGTTTCTGCAGGTGGCGCCCTTTCCTTGTCTGTTCAGCCATGGCGGCTGTCGCTGCTCATGCTAAGTACACAGTTCTTCTATTCATGCCAACAACCACCCCCACCCTAACCCAAACCCCACTATGACAACCACTCTCCTAGACATACACCACTACAGTCAAGACGTGGCAACCGCATTTGAGATCAAGGAAGGTCAAGGAGCAATTCAGAATGTGATTTGAATGTGTGTGTGTGTGTGTGTGTGTGTGTGTGACATCGTGAACTGACCTCCCCTCAGTGCCATCGAGGACAGTTCGGTCATATGTCCTTCAAATACAATGGAGAAACCCTCCCATCCCTTGGCCTTGGATTCCTTCATTAAAAATGTAATAGTTTTAGTGGAGAGCTCTGACCTTTGACTTTGTTTATATTTTGCACTATGCAATGTGTTTCAGGGACCAAATTGGTGTGCTGGCCTATAGTGTGAATCAATTGATCATAAGGGAGTAAATAAATCATTTTTTGCTGGAAGGCTTCTTTAATGAGGATCGTGGTTAAAGCAGAATATACACAGTGAGGGGGAGGACGTGTATTTTTTTTCGAAATAACCTCTGGCTCTAACCCAACTCCCCGAGAATTATCATTGGACTATGACCACTGTTTATCGAGCGGCTATAAGAAATGGCATTAGCTCATCCCTTTCTCTATCTATTATATTATCCATTATTCATGATTAATAAATAAATGAAGGTCGGTGTCAGTGATTCATACTCATTGAGAGCCAAGTCCAGGCTGCGTTTAAAGCTGTACGGGAAGCGGTCGGCGCTCGCCATTGTGATGCTGCAGCCTCTCGCTTTCATTGTGCGGCGCGGTCTTCATGTGTCATCTGTTTGTTCTGATTTAAAGCTCGCAGTGCTCTGTCGCAGCAACGGGGGGCTAATGCAGGCTTTAGTACTTTAATGTCACACTATGGTTCCATGACAGCGAGCATGTCAGGTTATAAAATATGCTCTTTCTCTGGCGCTTCAGGTGACAAGCCGGGATGCTGTCCTTTACGATGTTCATACTGGGGAGGAATACAAACGGGAAAATCTGTCAATGGAGCGAACTGTTGAGACAGGCGCCGCGAGAGCGAAGACAAAGCGGTGGTGTGCTCCTCCCAGTGCATCACTTCTGACACGGATGAGACATTGCGTGGGTGGTGGAGTGACACCGGGAAGCCAAACTCATTCTCAACCAAACACTCTCTCCAGAAAAAAAAATGCTCAAACACAGTCTGCTAAACTGCAGAAAGAGATGCAGCGGAGCAGGGGGGGGGATACAAGCAAATGATATTTCAAGGGCAAAGAGGTCGGTCGACTTCTCGTTACTGCAAAAAAACGTGCATCGGCAGAGGAGGAGGTCTTAATCGTCGAGACTACAAATCATCAAGTGCCTTCACACATAGAAATCAGGGCTCTATGCTAGCTTTTTTCCCAAGGAGTACACACAAAGAAATTTAGGAGCACAGTGAAAAATGTTCAAGTAACACAGAGTTTATTAACAAACAATTTATTACATACATATTTATACTGCGCGCGTGTGTGTGTGTGTGTGTGTACTAAGGGACACACATCTGTGCAATAGCACATACCACCAAAATCACACATTGGCCCATGCCTACTAGACCATAGAGATATAACACTAGAGGGGACATGTCATAGAGAATTCCTATTCTGGAATGGGACCAAATGGCAGCCATCTTACCTGGGTCAACTTCTCAGCTGACTGTAATTGGAATCAATGGTGATAGTGCCTAATGCTGCCATTATGATGCTAATATGTTTTTTATTGAGACATAACTACTACTTTTTATTTAGCTCACTGTATGCAACACAACTGTGACTGTCTAAAATGGTACCACACATGAGCATTTTTTGTAGTTTGTAGATAAAAATAGCTAAACTATGTTAAGTAATCATGTTTTCAATCATAAAGATTATCTTCTGGAAGTATTTCAATGGTGCACTTACTTTACAAAAACTATGAATCCTTTTTTCAAGAAGACTTTATAATTCTCCGATTTCTTTGGTACTCTTTGGTACTGAGTAGTTGTATTAAGAGTATATATGAAAATCTGCTTATTTTTAATGTAAAACCCCCAAATGATCTGTTGTTGTGGCAATAGACAGATGTTGGCAGCAATTATTAAATATCACCAACACTGAAACACACCTAACAATACACCCAGATAAAATATACAATAAAAGGCAAATGTATTGCCATTAAGTGGTTAGTGTGACAGCTTTAAGCCAATTTAAGCAGGTAATAATGGACATAAGCCATATGGACATTTTTACTTTATTGGCATGACATCTTAGCCTACAATTAAGATTACAATCCATAAAGAAATAATTTCTATAGATGCCATCATGTAAACAAGTAGGCTACTACAGTAAAAACAAACATCTCTACACTTGAATCAACATAAAATCCACAGTAGCCTATACAGATATGCAAATGAATGTCCTCTCTGTCTGCCACCACACACCACTATGTGTCACTTCCATCATTAAAGTGCGTCTAGGCAGAAATAGCCTGCAATTAATAAAAAAAACAAATCGGCGCATTTTCAGCAGCGGTGCCGCTACTGAGTACTATACAAATACTATAGAAAACACTATAGAACGTATTTTTAGCATGGCGGGTCGCGACTTTACGGTGGCGACCTGCCACAGTAGAAGATAAACACTGGTTGGACATAATGCTGAATGATGTGTGCTGACTGTTCTCAACAAACAAGGTGTTTGTATGGCAGCAGAGAGCTAGCCAACTAACATACAGCTGAAATGTAAGGATTGCATCCAACAGCCAACTAGCTAACACATACACCGTTACAAACTGTTTCAAATAGAACTCCAGTCTGTTGGCTACTACTAGCCGGAAATGTTGTGTCTTAAGTTGTGTCAGTTAAATTTCTACAAAAGCCTCGTTAGTTGAACCTTGCGAATCCCCCTCGCCGGATTCCTCTTTCTCCTCGTCTCTTTTTCGCTCAAAATAAAAATTAATGGGCTTAATTTTTACCGATGTAGGTGGGGGCGGGAAGATCACGGTAGGTTGTAATCTTTACTCCGTAAATTATTTTTCCGGTTCGCATATATCTATTTTTAGGGGCAAATGCGAGTGAAATACTGGCACTGTAGAGCCCTGGAAATGGACATATGCTCGCGTACGCTTTCAACCGCACACAGAGACATACACACCATATTTGTTGTGTCTGTTTCCCGCCTACTAGCGCTACCGGTAAAGCAGATGGCACAAGCCTGAGGAAGTGTATACGAGTTCTGCTCCAACTGTACAGAGAGCGAGAGAGAGAGAGAGAGAGAGAGAGAGAGAGAGAGAGAGAGAGAGAGAGAGAGAGAGAGAGAGAGAGAGAGAGACTAAATTAAAAGTCTTATTTCAAAGCCTTGCGCCTCAGAAGAAGAAGAATCCCTTTCTCTGGCTGCAAAAACAGCAGATTAAGACGACTGCAAGTGAGATGCGTGTGAGGCAGGTTGAAGATGTTGATGGCAGCAGAGGCCAACGAGCTGCATTTGATCTCTAATCACACTGAGGTTTCAGATGCACGGCTGAGGAACTAAACACGATATCCAATTACCTTCAGCCGCACTGACACTCCAATCCCATGTTAGGATGTTGTAGGGATAGTGCGATGAGAACATCACCTGGAAGCATTCTCATGCCCCGAGCAGATCTCCGCCCCCCCGCCCCTTACTTAACAGGAGACAGCAACGTAAAAGCTAAAGCATGCATATTTTTTTATAGACAGTCAAAGAGTCGAGCGTTTTCAATGAAAAAAAAACGCTGTCAAAATATGCAGAAGTGGTATTTGAATGTAAACATGCTCCAGTGAGGGTAATGGCATATTTTAGGATTTTTTTTTTGATGAGTCAACAGAAGGGTTGCGTCCCGGCGAGGAGAGAACGACGGAGAGGTAGGAAAGTAAACGTTACATAATGCAAAAGGCCCTGTCCTTCAGCTCAATAACAAGGTGCTACGCTACATTACCCCCTAAACCTCCGTCCTACTGGCGCCAATTCTCATGGGGACCAGACACATTTGTGATACATTTATTTCAATATGGGACTTGCCAGATAAAATACCCCGCAGGATGTTGATCGGCAGCCCAAAATACACCGCATATATAGTTACTGCAGCTTCATCGCAGGCAGGCCCACATTATTCTCGGTGGTCCTAAGTGCTGTTTCCACAGGGGCTTTGTCAGCTACTTCTGAATGTTTTATCGGTAATGTGAGTTTAAGTCTAAAGCTAAAAACACGTACTTGGATATTTCATCCGCGCGAAATAAAAAGAGCGACCCTACAAGAGCAAGTGCCACACAAACATTCTAATGTGCCGCGGATAAACTCCCAAGGATAATTTCCCAATGATCAAAAATGATGATTTTCATATTGAACTCGACAGTAATGAGTAAAACTGCATTCATGCTGCTCACTTGGTTTATCTTGCAATATGGGGTTTGCTCAAGAGCTACGCTTGGCACTCCCCCACTGACACTTGAAACGCATCTTTCATCTCGCGCCGTTTTAAAAGCTTGGTTAAAAGTTTGAGCGTGCAGTGTAAAAAGAAAAAAAAGAAGTCAATTACTAAAACTTACTCTGAGGCACAACAGTGAAATACACACCCTGCAATCCTCTGTAATCTGTGTTGGATCATGGGAGACTTTTTTTTCTCTTCGATGCTGTTTTTTTTTCTCCACTAGGATGCTGCCTTGTTTTTTCCTCCCTGTCTCTGTGCCTCGGTCTCTCTAGGATACTGATGAGCTCGGTACAGAGAGCCGGGCACTTTACAGGAAGGCACGGGGAGCCCTGCCCTCCCCTCTCGACGCAGGGGAGTAAGTGGAAGAAACTCCGGAGAGACTCGCCTTTGAACAGTCCCCTCCCTCTTGCCTCGGGGACGCCCAGATCGACATCAATGTTGATCGGGTCGAGCCAAGCGGCAGCCATGAAACGGAGCCTTGGCGACGCTCCGTGACCATGTTTTTTTTTTGAAGGCAGCTGCTGACCCCGTTTATTGTCTCGTCCTCTGGGGGTGACAATTCAATCAGGGGGGATTCAGCGGTCTCCATCTCCACCAAGACATTCGCAAAGCTCTTCGTGGCAGCACTACTGAGACGAGCCGAACATCCATGAAATCTTCTCCTGCAGGATTCATGAAGGATTTAAGTTCCGAGGCGTGCAGCGTCAATATTGGGAGAGATTTGCATGTTGACAGCCTGTAGGCATTAGCAGTGGAAGTTTTAATAAAACAAAAATAGAAAGGGTGTGTGCAGAAAAGTGAATTATGGCTCTCGCACTTTATCTCAAACGTGCAGTAAACAGCTGATTTGTATGTCCCCAGACGGCCCTGACAGTTCCCTGTAAGTACGATGCACAAACTCGGAATGCGATTACCCTAGCCTAGGCAAATCTTCCTCGCCGCACCTCTGCTGTGTTGTCTCCGAACACAGCAAAGGTTCCACTCTTCCCTGCACAGAAAACGCCTGCGTGGACCGCTCCGGAATTGGAGAATTGCCACTTTGCTGGGTTTTCTTTAGCCATTACTGGAGCGCGGGCTGTTTTTCCCCGGCTCCCTGGATAACCGCCGTCAGCTGTCCAGTCCCGGGAGGCCCGCGGCTGAGCGGGTAAACCGACACCTCCCTCTAGTCTCTAGGTAGTAAAACACAAGGCCGCCCTCCCTCTCCTCCTCCTCCTCCTCCTCGCAGGGGTCTGAAGATGCAGTGATTGCATCTTCCTGACAGAGGCAGAGCAGGGAGGAGAGAGGCCAACGGTGGCGCCACCATTTTTACATTTCTAGAAGACAGGAGCGTAACGCATTACCTCGCCTTTTTCTTTAGATAATAAATACAGTACATGGACGGCCCGAAATATTCGCACTGAAATCAAAGCTGAAACTTCACACCTTGCTGAATTCCATGCGCCCTTGTTTTAATCCTCTATGGCTTCACTCAGCGCACATCAACCTATATAAAGGATCTATTTTTGCGCAGGTTATGGAAGCTCTCGCTGTTGTATAAGGAGGCAAAATCCATTCCAATCCCTCCTTCTGTTTGCAGGGCAAAGCTGATCTAATTCCCCTTTCTATCAATACATAATCCATGATAATGAGCTGTGCCGAATTCCCAAGATGAATATGCAAGGTTTTCTCTCTGCAGGCATTGTAAATAAAATGGAGCCAGCATTAATCGAAATGATAATGAAATACCTTGTGGAGATTAAACGACTTGGCCCACAGCAACCTTGGAGCGATCCAATAATTTAGCACAATATCAGAACATGACTCACAGAGAGAGAGGGGGAGAGGGAGAGAGAGGTAGAGAGAGACAGGGAGAGAGAGACAGGGAGGGAGAGAGAGAGATCATAGGTGAACGATCAGAGGATCCATCAAAAAGTCTGCGGGAAACAGCCAACAGGGCCCCAGGGTAGTCCATTTGCATACATACATCTAAATGCTCCTTGAAGAGGCATTTGTTTAAAGGCTGAATTATTTTCACGCTCAGCTTCAATATTTATTGGCCTATAACATACACTTCTCTCATGTCATAGCTGTCCCTTGCTTCCCAGTTTAAAGTAATAATCTGCGACATTTTCATATAAATTAATGTGTGTTTTGCTACTCTCTATCACTGGTTTATATAACACAATCTTTATTTAACCTAGACCAAGTTCATGACAGCTTTTACGTTTTCTACTGTAAACACCGATGCACAGAAAGTGATACATTTTTAAATAAATAGAAGAGAAACTGAGTAGTTAGCATGAGCAGTGATAGCCACCATGGCTGAACAAAGACAAAGAAAAGAGCGCCACCTACAGAAAATCAAACTGAAAATCCAAGAAAAATAAGTCACAGTACAGGACACACTGTTTGATTGACAGGTGATCTGTGGGAAGAGCAGTGCAGAAACACCACAGCAATGAGCGCTGAGCACCAAAGATGGAGACAACATCAAACAAGAGGCACTTGAGCTAACATAACCAGTTATGCTAATGAGGGTATTAGCCAAGGTAATTAATGCAGTAATTAGCAAATATTTCTTGGCCAACATACGTCTTCTCATAACACGTCGGTGGCATTAAGATGAACTCCAAATCTTAACGCATTATGGAGTTATAGCAGTCTGAGTAAACTCAGTTTTCCTCATTAATTAAGGTGCAGCAGGGGGAACCTGTAGTGTGAAGTTTCTATCATGTATTGTTCTCGAGTTATTGTGTGCACAAGACAGACAGACAGACAGACAGACAGTCAGTCAGTCAGTCAGTCAGTCAGTCAGTCAGTCAGACAGACAGACAGACAGACAGACAGTCAGACAGTCAGACAGTCAGTCAGTCAGTCAGTCAGTCAGTCAGACAGTCAGACAGACAGACAGACAGACAGACAGTCAGTCAGTCAGTCAGTCAGTCAGACAGACAGACAGACAGACAGACAGACAGACAGTCAGACAGACAGACAGACAGACGCCACCATGATAAATGCCACAAAAGTCCTGCATACCATGTACCATGGTGGCAAAACATAAAATTGAGGATTACCACTTGTTGCAGTAATGTTACAGTAAGATCAACTTATTTAATAGAGAATAAGCAACGTGAACTACATGGCTTCGTACTGACTCTTTTTTATGTAGAGATGCTAATTGCCTCACAATTATCCAAATGTACAAAAGAATATATAAAATAACATGCATCAATGCAACAACCCTATCCCATGTTTGTTCCTTATAACTACTGCTCCCTATAGCTGGTACGTCTTTGTTATAATAAAGACAATATGTAGTTTTATAATGCCATCCCTGAGGATTTTCTTTCAACTGAATGTTGCATAATTAGTTAAACTTTAGAGAGTTTAGAGATTATCACTGAATGCATGCAGAGTGCCCTGTCAATTGCAGCTCCCTTGCTTCCAAATACTATGTTAGCTTTATTTGAAGATAAACATACAAGTGTAGTGAAGGACAGAAGAACATGATGGACAGAAAAGACAGAAAAGTCTGACACATATTTCCACTGTAGTCTTGAATCATGCAACACTGGGAAGCAAGACAAGCAAGAAACACTGAATAATACTCATCATTTCAAAACTAAAGCGCCATTTTTTTCCATTAAAAAAACAGATTTGAAAGTATTTAAAGACGCATTGTCGTGCAACAGGACCACTATGCCTGTGCAACAAAAAGACTATTCCAGGCAATAGCACCTGTGTAGGACAGACTACTTTTTACCACAGAGGTCCTGAATCTGTAGATGTTAACATCTGTCACGCAGGCTGTCATTCTGTAATTACAAGACTCTCTGACAAATGAGCCCAGCATTATACAGTCAGTATAAAAAAAGCAAGGTTCAAACGACTGCTGACTAATTAAAGTGGACACGTTTTTTCTTCTGGCATTTGCCTTCAAATGTTCTTAAAGCTCTCTGAAAGAAGTTTCGATGCACAACTCATTGTTACCAATTACTTTCTTCTTAAGGAAGTGACAGGCGACTAAGGAGGTAGGCAGGAAAAAATAAGCACTTTAATGGAGTTTTAACACTTGAAAGGTCAAGGCAACAACTGATAGCGCTCTTAAGTTTTAGAATTAAAATATCTCAGCTGTAAGAAACGCCGTCTTTCCATGACTGGGGAATGGTATTAGTTTTATATATCTCTCTTTTGCTACAGCAGGATGGAAGCTTTGACGGATCTTTCTGTGTGTCTGACGTATTTTGGCATATGTTGAAGGATGGATATAGAAAATTAATAATATCGTCTCTTCAATGCAGCAAAATCCATGCCCGACCAACAAATATCCCTTTTATTAAATTACTAAATTATTAAAATGGTAACAATTTTTACACCGTTTTTCTACTGGTTGGTAGGTATTATCAAACTGTTTTCCTTTTCTTTCTTAATTTTGATTGCACAGTCCTTAGTTTACTGTTTTACCCTCACAAATTCACTTTACTGTACTGCTTGAAATTGTGAAAGCAGTTTGAAATCTTTCTAAGGATGTAGGCCTATCTTATTTTCATTGCTGTATGTATTTGTGTAGTCGGGATTATTGTGAGAACATGCTGTATGTATTTGTGTAGTGTACTAACTCTTATCAACCAACAATCCAGGCAGTGGACCATCATCCATAACCCGCGGCAAACAGCCTTCCATCAGTGAATCAGTGGAGAATTATATTGTATTGGGAACAATGAACAAGCAACAATTGCCACCCAGCTCGCACAGACAGATGTCCGCTCCACAGGGATGAAAACGGAGGGAATAAGTCCAGCGCAACTACCCATCGTTGCCCTGCACTGGTGTTTTACAAGATCCTGGACGTTGCACTTATCAATTTACATGTTCGGTTTTATACTGTATAAACAGCGCGTGACTAAGAAGATGAGCTGGTATGACTTGTTCCTGCAACAAGCTAAGGAGCTGCACACAGGCTGCATGTCGGCCAGGGAAGCTCTCTCTCACACAGCAGAGACACTGCGCCAAGATCCATTACACATCAGCGCTCTAAGTGCTGAGAGAAACTGGCCCAGCAATAAGACTTCTAAACTGAAACCGCGGTGTTTTATTTCCTCATGTTCGGAAGACTGTTTCAGCGCTAATTACTCTACTCGCTCTTGCTTGCATTTAGTGTTTTATTCCCTCACAGTTTTAGTATATTATGTGATAAATGCTCAAACGCAGCTATTTCCGTGTATCTTCCATTTGGCCTATCTAAAGACACGTTTGGCCCTGTTGCAATTCATTGTTTTGGAAAATAAAGGAGTATTAAGTAATCTATCAGCCTTGATGGGCGACCAGTAGAAATTGCAACAACATTGATAGAACTTATTTCCTACACAATTCTCAGTCTCAGCAGCTGGCCATGTAATAGTTGAGTCATTAGTATTGATCAATAACAATATCGGTCCCCACAATTATGGTCATTTTGTTGTATGAGGCAGTAAAAATCTTACTTTGTTGCCCTTTTAAGTTTAGAGAGAATTTAGAGGTAAGAGAAGTTTGAATCCCTAAACTGCCTGAGAAAATGTGAGTAGGGAAAGTAGGATAACACCAAAAACTATAATAACCCTGTAGTAAACAATGGAAATAATAAATAATAATGATAATAAACACAATTTAGTGGCATCAAATAAAATGCACACACAGTTGACAAATTAGTTCAAATTTAAAAAAAAAAAATGAAAAAGGAGTGTGCCTTCTCTTAGACCCCCCTCCCCCCAAATCCATTGGCCTTTATAATGTTCATCTACATTTTGTATGACAGTTGTGCTAGAGATATGACTCTGAGACTGAGGAAAACTGAACAAAAAAATTAAATGACTGTACATCAATGCAACAACCCCATTCCATGTTAGTTCCTTGTAACTGATGCTCCTTATAGCTGCTACGTCTGTTATAATAAAGGCAGTATGTAATTAGTTTCATAATGGCATCCCTGAAGATTTTTGTCAACTGAATGCAGCATAATTAGTTAAACTCAGAGATTATGACTGATTGCATATGCAACCGGAGCGCCCTGTAAATTGCAGCTCCCTCACTTCTAAATATTTGCTTTATCTGAAGGTTAAGATACAGCCAGCAGTTCATACAAGGGCAGGGAAGAACAGAAGTACAGGATGTACCTTGGAACAAAACAAAACAGTGGTCTTGTATATAAAAATATAGGAAAAATGATTTTTCCATTGCAATCTCTTGACAAGAAATTATTTATAGGTTTCTTGTTGTTAAGTGTAACAAGAAGACCATTCCAGGCAATAGCACATATAATAAGCCACAGTACTTTTCCAGTTCAGAGGTAGGAGGTGGAAACCGGCACTTATTCTGTAATTATGAGACGTGCTGACAAATGAGATGCTATGGCAGCCTTCCGTATGACAGCTTCGGTATCAGTGAAGAATGGCATGGAAATGAGGGACTTACAGGTTTTGCCGGTCTCGTCGGAGGCGTCGGGGCAGTCGGGCTCGCCGTCGCAGAGCCAGGCCTCGGGGACGCAGGTCTGCCGGTCGTGACAGTGAAACTCCCCTACGTCACACAAGATGGCCTCTGGACGGAGCGCGGGGAGGGAAGGGTGGAGAGGTGGAGAAAGACAGAGAGAAGATGCAGCATGAGGCGAATGGGTGAATCGCATGTTTCGTCACAAAACATGGCGTGGCCTCACCTTGATTTGCTTGAGAACCGAGCAAAACGGTGCGGGTGAGATGGCACTGATCCTTGGCGAATGATTGTTATTGTGAACTTCGGGTCATATGGAAGCATACAGCTGAATGGAACGCGGATAACAGCGGCTGGCATCTATCAGAAGAGGCCGCCGCTTTTATCTGAGTAAATGCGCTAAAGTGTTGCTAAAAGTTTTGAAAAGCGTGACAATAAATTGAGTCTCGGTGGCGTATCCTTCGCACGCGCCGCGATTCGTAATTCATCGCCGGAAAACACGAGGCCACCATACATTTTTCTTCCAGAAGATTAGAACGCTGCCGAGAAGAGACAGACACAGAATCGCCCAGGCATTGTGATTCTGACAGCCGCTCTCATCTAACAAAGACGTAATGTCCTTTGTGCCTTGGCAAACTATTACAAAGTAGCGTTGGCAAGTTTGTTCTCATCTCTTTGCCTCCTTGGGAGTTGTGCTTTGATTTTTGGGAGGGGGGTGGGGTGGGGTTTGTGGGGGGGGGGCAGTGAAAGCCCAGTCAACTAAAAAGTCATCACAGCCTTTCAATATAGCAAGCATCTGTCAGAGTGTTGACATGTTTCCTGCCAGCAGCTGTCAGAGGCTCGGCTCGATCATTCAGGGGGAGTGACACGGGCTTTTGCTAAAGATTTGACACCGCAAAGTGACCTACCGCTACCTTGTCCTCGGCGCCGGGGAGGAGCGGTAATTTGTTTTTAAGCTTAACCCGCAGACAATCAAACAGGCGCTAACTCCCCCACCCGCCCCCCCTCCGCCTCCGCCCCCGCCTCCGCCTCTCTCCCAGTGTGTTCCTAACCCATTAGCAGTGGGAGTGGAAGCGAGTGGGAGAGCGGGTCCTCGGCGTTTGAACAGTGGGAGCGATAATTCAACGCACCACTGCTCCCTGCCCCCGGCACCCTCCAGCAAATTCACTACCCAGGGACAAATCTGAAAAGGTCAAACATCTCATCCATTCTACCTCTTCTACTACTCCCCCCCCTGATGCAATCTATCTGAAATCTTGCAATTTCATTCAAGGTCTCTTTTGAAATATTCAAAGCCTTTTTTTTTTTTCCTCTCTCCGTGCGTTTTAAAAGGGGGACATTCTTAAAAGTATGTGCATACTGATCATTCCAAAACCAGAGGCTTTAATTCTCCACTTTTAAAAAGTAAATACTTTTGAAAAACAAGTTGAGCAGGGGAAAAAATGGTATCTCAAGATAGGTATTGCATGAGAAAAACAAAAAAATGGAGCAAGGCCAATGTTCTCAACCAAAATAAAAGTATATCTTTCAAAATACATCTCAGACCAACATGAACATCAGCCGGCTGCAGTTAAAATGCGCTTTCTTAAACCATCACCGAGTGGCAAAATATTGTGATCTTCAGCTAGACATGTTGACAACTTGATAACAGCTGAGAGCCTCCATGCAGATTGTCACTTCTATAAAAAATGATACAGCATAGGCCTTTTTATATGACAGGTGGAGAAAGCAGTGTCCAGACTGATGGTAGAGTACGCTTTTTTAACCTCTCTTGCCCTTTAGCACTGTATTTAACACTATAACTTTTCCACTCCAAACTTTGCACATACAGTTGCTATATATTGGTGAATCAATTAACCCTTTGCTCCATCTTAAATTCCCCTTCAGTCGCTTCAAAACCCACTTTAACCAATTTTCTCCATACTGTACAACAATGTCAATACATATTCTGTATCTGCTCATTGCAACGCTTCACTGAAGCTCCAGCTGCTTAAATTGAGTGAAATATTCAAACCCAAGGCATCATTTTTATGGCTGCACCATTACATCAAATGGAAAAAACTAGGGCTGAACGATTTTGAAAAAATATCTAATTGCGTTTATTTTGACTGATATTGCAATTGCGATATGATTTGCGATATTAGAGGGAATGATAATTTTTACATCATTATTCTAATTTTCATTGAAAAACATATTAAAATGATTATGGTGTGATTTTTGCGGGGATCTGTGCCAAACAAAGATGTTTTCTTAAAGGGTAACTTTGGTATTTTTCAACCTGGACCCTATTTTCCCAACTTTTTGTGCCTAAATAACTAAAGGGGACAACAATTTTTGAAATTGGTCCAGTATTGAGTGAGATTGCGTCAGCCAGCAGCCGCGAAACGGGCTGCAATGTAATCCAATGGGGCAAACGTGAACCGTCAATGTACGTCCACTAAAAGTGATTGATTTTGCCACTGACAGGCTCAGATTGTTATTATAAGTGTCTGACAACATTATGGAAAGGACCCTACAGAGAAATAAAACGTTTTTCTTTACCTTTCGCTTGATCCGGTCTGTTTGTTATTGTGTGTAACAAAGTCTTATAGGCTTATAGCCTATTTCACAATAAAGCCTACGCTTAAAAAACACACCACACCTGCCTATAGAAAGAGTAAACTACAATGCACTATGTAGGCTATTTACCAAGCTGCACCTACTATGTGTCCAAGTCTGACTTTGGCTCCGTTAATTCACCGTTTTTAACCGAGACCGGGGCCAACAAGTCAGTCCAACTCTCTAGAAAAAACCACGACTCAACTTTCAGGGACCATAACAGCCATCCAGCGGGGAGATTACCGGACTACCGAGGCTACTGTTACGGCAGCAGTGTCCTCCACCGGGGAAATGGTCCCTTTACCAGTCGCCTCCCTGCCGCCGTCCTGCTTCTACACCCCGGAGGAAATTGTTTTTCACAGGGACCCGACTCTCCCACCCTCATCGGAGCGGATCTTCAACCTCAATAACGATTGTTTTCTGTACCGGTCCGCGTTATCACACCCAAGCGGCCTTATCCAGCAGCACCGGAGAGGACAGTAATGGGCCGAGTAGGTGGAAGTCATACAGATTGTCTAAATAAATAAGTATAATAGGCTAAATAAATATATCATTATATATAGATTATAATAGGAGATTGACTTGGTTACACACAATAACAAACAAACCGGAAAAGCAAAAGGTAAAGAAAAACGTTTTATTTCTCTGTAGGGTCCTTTCCATAATGTTGTCAGACACTTATAATAACAATCTGAGTACGTACATTGACGGTTCACGTTTGCCCCGTTGGATTACATTGCAGCCCGTTTCGCGGCTGCCGGCTGACGCGATCTCGCTCAATACTGGACCAATTTCAAAAATTGTTGTCCCCATAAGTTACTTAGACACAAAAAGGGTCCACGTTGAAGAATACCGAAGTTACCCTTTAAGTCTGTAGAATATGATGTGTAGGCCAGGACATCTCTGCAGCACGACAATATTTAATTTAAAATGGTATTTTGACACTAATTTTGCCTTTAACAAATAAGCGATTTGAAAATTGCAGTAGGCCATATTGCGATTTCGATAAAATTTAAATTAATTGTTCAGCCCTAGAAAAAACCTAGATATATTGTGCATCATTTTGCACATTCCCATCACCACATTCCCCTGTAATTCAGCATTACATATTTGGTATATATGGAAACCTTAGGATGTTGGCTAGAATTTAAAATAAAGCTCTGTGGGTTTTGAACATAGCTTGGTCCTGCAACAAGCGATTGTAATGAGGGACCCAGCAGAAATACGTAAGTGGTCCAGTCTAATTTATTTTCTTTTTCTTCCCACTTTTAACATAACATCTAGTACCCTGTATTCGGCACTGAGCTTCATCATGAGCTGAGCGAGCCACTAATTTTTAAAGTACATATGAAGACAGCCAACATCATTCACATTTCCAGAAAGGAAAAAAAAAAAAAAACATTCACCAGAGCAACACATCAGTAAACACAGCCTGGGCTTGGGGTAGGGGGGGAGGCGTGCTCGGTTTGCAGAAGTCTCTGTAGAAATGTCTCCAACTCCTTTGAAGCTGAATTGATTACCATTGAAAAGCATAAGGCCGGTGGCAGAGGGGCCATTTCCTCAGCTGGCGGTAGAAGTCATGAAAGAGACGGCCCCTGGACCTCGGCACAGCCCAGCTACCTATTGATGTCCTACCTTCTTTCATGCCACTCTGCCTTGAAAGCAAAGGGCCAAATATGAGTCATCCTAATGACCTCTTATGTCAATTCATCTTCCCCTTCAGTTCTGCTGAACGCCTCTCCTTGACTCATACTCCGTTGTCGCTGCGGCTTTGGGGGGCTGCATAGAGAAAAAAAAAGGGGACAAACACGCAATAGAAGGAAACTACCCGGTCCATTTTTCTTTTTGTCCTCTTCCAGGTTTAAAATACCACCGCATTTGCATGAGAAAGATACATGCACGCGCAGTGTATCGCTAAGCAGTATGGTTATTTGCAGATAATTCTGTGCAAACAACAAGCGGGCGGCTATGGTAAGAACAGCAAAAAAATGTCAGCCTTTAGTGAGCGGGGGGGGGGGGAATAAAACAAACTGGTCCATTACCATAACAGTGGGAAACGTTCAGTGGAGCTCAGCCGGGCACATTATCGTGAGCTTCATTCCTGACACCCGACCGCCACCACTGGCACAACACTGTGGCTCATTAAAGCCTTTGAGCCTTTGAAATGTGCCAGATTTTTTGCAGAAGAACAAAGTGTCATTTGGAGACAGGCAAGGCAGGGAAGATGGCTCGCAAACCAGGGAAAAGGAAGACCAGCCCTGCAGAAGCATACATTTTTAGCAAGTTTGGTTTCGGCTTTTGCTTTGAGATGAGGTATGCACTCTAGAATGTTGACCCAATTACTAAACGCATCCAGCCAGCACTGCAACATGATCACTTAGATACAGCAAACCTCTGAATCTGGCATTTTTAAAACAGCATCCTCATCAGCTTCTAGCATCCTAATAAAGGATTATTTGCTCACTGCTATTAAAATCTGTGTTAAGAGACTGCCTAGGTCTATATTTCTCTTTCTAAACAATACCACACTCCAATAAGGTAAGCTAGGAGCCACTACAGCGTCACACATGCAGCTGGATCACAATATACACACGGTCCAGCAATATGTTAGAGTGGATAAGTCTTAAGCCACACGCCTATTCAAACAAAACTCATGTTTTAAAAGCAGCCATGCAATACACTGCTTACGGCGCTGAATTAAATGTCAGCTATGTTGTTGAGCTGAAGAAGAAGAAAAAAAAAAAAAAGAACATGTCTCAGAATATTCCTCAACCGGGCCTATCTTAGAGTTGCAGGTTGAGAAATAACTGCTATCTCAGGAAGCTATTTGCAGCTCATCCAACTTGCCCGGCTCTACATAGAAAGCAGTGTGTGAACTTGACAGGTCAGTGATAGTCCATTAGACCTGTATTACACTCAAGGCACTCAAGGTCACCCAACGACCAGTTTGGGACAAAACAGAATAGTGGAATAGTAGTTGAATACATTTGAATACTAGACACGAACACATACAGTACGTACGCTCAAACACACACACACACAGAAAATGTAACTTAAAAACAACTATTTCTGGGTCTATTTTGTTGTTTGGTGGTGTGTTTTTCTTATGTGCATAACTGGCCAAACAGACAATGTGAAGTCCAGATATTTCTATCAGCTATAATAGAATTTTTGTAGCTATCTAAAACATCAACAGTAATTGTCAGGTTTTGGTGTCAGTCCCTCAGAATCAAAGAGCAAAGGCTTCTTTCTAGACTCACTGTTTTGCACCGAAGTTCAACAATCATACAGGGAGAAATCCATCATAGAAGAGGCAGAGAGACCAATTTGTCTGTGTTTTGAGTAAGGGGCGTGAGTCTTGCTTTTTCTTGACTGGAAAAACTGGAAAAATCATCACTGCTGCTTACCGCCTGCACATAAAACCCACAGCTGACTGCAACAAGTTCACGCCCCTTCTCTGGGGGTTGTTAAAAGGCATTCTGGGAAACGTAAGAAATCACTAAGTGAAGCAGAAGTAGACGAGGCAGGTTGAGGGAAAGTGGGTACAGCAAAACAGTAAATTACAACACTTCATCACAAAAGAGCAAGAGGTTTCCGAGGGTGGACTTTTCCTTTAATAGATGCACGGGCTGCGTAGCACCTATCAAGTGGATCTAACGAGTTCAAATATGTATTTTTCACAGGTCTAATGAGGACAAGGTGCACAGAAAATGCACAAGCACACACTCACATACCAAAAACCCACCTGCACCCACGTGCACAAACATTGATTAGTGTATGCAAACCCTCTCACAGTATCAGAGCAGACTTGGCTTCCTGGCCAGCTGCAGGTCATATGCATTATGGATGAGTAATGGGCTGTGGGCCAAACTAAGCAGGTTATTAAGTATAACCACAGTATAATGCGCTCTCTCCCTTAATCTTCATATCTTCAATCTGCCAAAAGTTGCAATGCAGTGAGGCATCTCAATGATGCCTCACACCTTTATAATGAATCTTTATTGCAAGCGTATCTCTAGAAGTGACATACGCCATGTGGTATTTAGACTTAAATGCCATCCACGTCAAGTCTGATCAGAATATGAAGACTGGAGAGAGTACCATGACTCTGCTCGCGCTGATGAACGATTTCAGAATGTCACGCCGCTTCTGGACGCGTGCCCACATTTGCACAAATCTGGGAGCGTCAGTTTTGCAGCAAGCCCACGTCCCTCTCTGCTGGATCCTTGAAAGATTAAAAAAAAAAAAAAAAAAGAAGAATTCTTAGAGATCACTAAGCCAACCCGAGCTAGCGAACTGTTTAATGAAAGGGGGAGAGAGAAAATAACGATGCACTAAGAGAGGAAAAAGTAATTGTGTTTACAGATTCTGGCGTGCAACTGGCTCCGGGAAACGCCGGCTCGTACCCGGGGCCTTTCCCTATGGCAATGCTGAGCAACTCTGCATTCTAGCCATGAAATGGGTAAGAAATCAATGCGGCAGGACTATAGGGCCTTCATTAGACACTGCCTGACCTTCACCACAGAGCGAGGTCACTTTTATTTTCTCAACAACAGCAGGGGCATGTCAACAAATTATTAAAAGGGAGCACCATAAGAAAAGTTTCAGAAGACAATGCTGGAACGGCCTCCTGCTCCTTGGCATAAATCCCCGAACCAGTAAACAATGAATGATTCATAAGACTGATCGCTGTGTGGTGTTTGCTGCCCTTTTACTCTACATCCAAGGGAATGCTTTACAGTACAATGCATTCACAGAGAAAGCACTATATCCCAAGGGTTACTGAATAATCGCAGTAGTAATTGTTGTATTTGTTACGGCGGTGCTCTTCTTTGTATTCTCTGAGAATCATCTAATAGTAAAGGTTGGTTTCAAAATGTTTGTCTCAACAGACACTCAACTTTTGCGAGATGATTTCTCAGAAGGGAAATTCTTTACTTTGTTGCAGTTGTTCAGCGATTTGGTTATTTTTCCCATGGCCGACTGACACAAGAAGCATGCTTTGTAAACAAAATCGTGCTTGTGCATTTTAATTTTATTGTATTTTTATTTTAATCCTAAAACGCAGCAATAATGTTACCACTGTTTATATTGTCCAGTTTAGTTGAGGCATGGAAGACTCCCCAATTCCCCCACAGGGATCATTAGAGTTTTGCCTGATTTAATCTAAGTTTGTTGACAAAAATCGGCCGATCAGCCTCATTAAATACCCTGGCTGTTTTCCTATCTTCACTTCGATTGCATTCCAACTTCGAATGAACCACTGAGAGAGGCTCTCTCAGAGAGACTAGAGGCTGTTTTTTGGTGTACTTATCTCCCCAAATGAACCAAACTAAGGAGGAAAAACACTCCAGGGTTCAATTCAACCAAAGCAAACAAGGTAGGTGTGAAAGTCATTACAGAATACAAATGTAATTAAAAGCAATATCTGCTGTTCAGCATGTGTTGGAAAGGTTTCCTTAATGGGGAATTTCACAAACAACCTAAACACAGTTCAGCAATAATCGATGAAGAGCACCACCATCCGTACAGAGCAGTGTTTCTCAATCCTAGCCCTGTTGCTTCTCCATCCTGCCAGGTAGTTAATTGCACTTAACTGCAACCCAGATGTATAGAGCTTTCTCTTGCCTGAGAGATCACTCACTGCTGTTTAGGAGACAGTTTATATTCACTCTTTAAGTTTTGATGTGTCACTTTCTATGGGAAAAATAACGCAACACCAGAATTTCACTTGGCTGAATCTATGGTGTTTCAATTAGGGGAGATGGGACTATTGCAGCCCCACTTTGTAATTCAGGCTGATAAAATGGGTGGATTTTTACATAAAAATCTTGCCTAGTGCAGCTTAAGCGGGCCTACGCCAACTAGACGATGCCAAAAAAAAAAAAGAAAAAGACTTGTCAAAGGGGCACCCCAGAGTGCCAGAGTTCCTGTGCGAATTGGTTATTGACTGGTGGCATGGGGATGGGATGCTCCTCTCTGCAGTCCCACTTTATGATTTAGACTGATGAGACAGCTAGATTTTTTACATCAAAATCTCGCCTAGCGCAGCTTTCAATAAAAGTATATTAACACTATAAGAACACGTTCCATATATTTTTTTTTGAGGCCTCTGAACTATTCACTCTGTTGAGCCTCGCCTATGTGAATTTCATTTGCATGAGAGTGTGTCATTATACCGCCAATAATCGAAAAGACTCACCCCCCCCTCCGCCCCCCACCCCCTTCTCTGCTGCCCCATTTCCATGCCCCGTCCAAGGTCACCTAATCACCATGTTCCTTCAAAGACCTCCATCTTAACCAGGAGCAGTCAGAGGGATTTATGCCCCGGCCCACGTCATGATTACCAATCAGGTGGAGTAATAGCTGCTTAAGCAGACAGGGTTTTTGTCATCGCTGAGGGGTGAAGTGCCAGTCAAGGTTTCCACTGGGCGCGTCCAGAGCAGGCTGATACTCTGCAGGGGGGTGGGGGTGGGGGTGTCAGTGCCTTGGGTGTAGCCTCCAGATTAAACTGCATTATGGGAGTGGAGTGAGAGCTGTTACGGTGAGGAATCACATCCTCCACGGCCCCACTGTACCGCCGCAGACGCTGAATGAGCCATTCGTTACTTATCAACAACATATCCACCTTGGCAAGTGACATATTACCTGGCAAACAGCACAAGAAGGTCCCTTTGACACAGAGGCGCTACAGTACTAACTATACTGTACCTCGCCAATATAACACTACCTTTTCAATGATAAAAATGCGAAGATGTATTTCTGCTCTGTAAATCAAATCGCAGCACCTGAATAAAGATAATCTAAATTTGAAATTGAAAAAGAACACGCTGGCCCATCGGAGGATGCATTTGTTTACTATACCATCATCAGTCAAAGTATCATAGAAAAGATTAAAAAATGATGTTTAGTAAGTCGGAAGGATGTCTTCTAAATCCTCAAAACAAATACACTCTCCCTAACAATTAGACAACTGGGTAAAAAACAAAAAATGCATACAACAAAGCATAGAACAAATTCAAGATTTTGCTACTGTAAATCGTCAAGTGGAAATTGATTTTAATCAAGTATTTCATCATGCTGCTTGTCTACTCTTGCATCTTCATAAATATCCAAGCCTTTGGTGCATGAAGCTCTTCATACCAAAAGCAGCAATGGAGGAGCTAAAACATTACAGAGCTATGGCTGAATGATTCACTCTTTAGAGGCTGTCAGAAGACAAAGTATTTTCATTAAGACAAATGTTTAACACGTTAAGCTGGTTTCACACACAAGCTGATTGAGCTCTCCATAGGAGAAAAATATCTTAGTCTAGCGCTTTCATTTTTCTCAGTCCTGGGTTACACAGCACATTATAACTACCAAACCAGAGCCAGTTATTAAGACACAAAGAGAACCTCTCTAACATATTATAACAGATTATACATTTCTCTGAAAAAGAACATCAGTAATATGCTGTAGCATGATATTGCAAGCTTTAAGTGACAGCACTGTGTAAGGTTATTGGCAATTGTATGATATCACAACACAAATATGAGGACTAATAAGCAATATTTGCTGGCTGTAAGTAAAGTGTAAGAAGAAAAATATTTTTCACAATGCTTATTAATGCCATGTCAAGTCTTTATATTTCAAAACACACAACATAAATGTTAATTAAAACGGACACTGGAATTATCAACCTTAGAGCTAGTTTGCTCTTGCTTTACAATACAGATTATTAACCTAGAAAGATTTTCAATGCAGTCATGCAATCTTTAGTTTATTAGAGACTTGATTTCAAGTTGAAAGTTTATAGGTTGAAAGTTGATTGTCCCAAATCTATCCCTCATAAGGATTTTGATTTCAGTTGTATTTAACACAAAAGGATTCAGTACCTTTATGATGACATCACTTATGCCGATTTTCCACCGCATGGTACCGGCTCAACTCGCCTCGACTCGACTCCTCTCTATTCTACTCACTTTTGGTAGTACCACTTTGGTTTTCCACTGCAGATAGTGCACTGCAGATTAGAGGGTAATTTCACACTAAAAAGAGGTCAGGTACCTGTTTTGGGTCGTAAGTGCTGAGAGCCTAACTTTTCCATAGGAAATAATGAAAAAACAGGTCTTTGGTGGACACAGGGCCTTAAACTGCCCGATTTACTTTAAATAAAACAAACTTTTAGAGCTGTCAAAATAAAAAAAAATGTCAAATTGCCTATACAAAGTAACGTGTACACACACTCAATCACACACTCATGCACACTCACCCACTCATGCATACACTATACCCATACCCATGGTTGAAAAACAATATATATCCGTCAGTTATGTAGTTGTATAGCAATCCAGCCATGGTTCAGAACTGGAATACACTACATAGGAACGTGATAAATCACGGTATACTGACGACCTTAGTACAGGACATCAGCCACATAACCAATCTATAAACTGTAGGACTGTGGAATTACCATACAACAGGACAACGATTTAGGGTTATCAAAAAGCAGATAAATGACTCTTTTTACAATTTAATATTAATGATGTGCCTTCTCTTCTACATTTTTAAAGTAATGACAAACCCAGTCATGAGTGAATCAATCAATAGAACTTCTATTGGAGCTCACGAACATCTGTTCTGATCTTGATGAGTTATCTCTCTGTCAATTGAATGGCCACAGAAAACGACAGGTAGCAGCATTAATAACTGAGAAAGTCTGATTGTCAACAGACATCAAGTTATTACAGACCAGAGAACAGTGGTCTGAGTCCATTAATTTCTGATAATGGACACCTCGTCGGGCATTATCCCGCTTATACCATGGTCACTTGCCAAAGAAAAAAAATTAAGACCATTAATTTATATTTTCATGCGTTTTGTAATCAAAATCTAAAGTTTTTCCACAAGCCATAACTCAGTTTCCCTGGTAACACCTGAGGGTTTGACTAATACCTGGAACAATCATTACCGTCCCATAAGGTTCTTATGCAATGGAAACGTGTTCACTACTCCAGTAAATAGGACGAATCTTAGCTACGGCTTGGCAACAGGAGATATTTCTAGTCCGCTCAGCTCATAGAAAGCTGTGTTACCACACACTGAACCTACCATCATAATTACGCATTAGTACAGAACACTCCAACTCAAACGTTAGTTGTTGCTAGCCAACGTTTGCGGCGTGGCTAATTCTCACGTCTTAATATAGTCCTCCTTGGTCTAAATAGGCAGATCGTTTGGGAATGCTCTGATAAAGTCGATGCATTTGTTTGCTTTAGTACTTACAGCAGTTTTCTCTAGGTGTTGGAAAAGGAAAAGGAGTGATGGTTGACACCACATGAGTTGGTGCCTCCTGCAGGTCTGGTGCCCAGGGGAGTTGTAGGCAGGGTTGCCAGATTGGTTTGACAGTTTCCAGCCCAATAATTGCTCAAAACCTTGCTAAGAAAAAAACTGTAAAAATTCATAGGTTTGGCAACACTTCAACATGAGATGACTACCAAAGAGCATACAACAATAGCACTCATTATAAAGTCTTCACTCTGTCCAAAGCGGGCCTCTACAGCAATTATCTGCCAATCACATCTCATAATTTAAGAAACCACCCAATCTGGCAACACTGGAGGTTCTGTAGTCTCTCTGGTCTGTAATAACTTTCTCAGTTATTACTGCTGTTACCTGTCGTTTTCTGTGGCCACTCAGTTAACAGTCTGTATCTATGAAGAGCTCCAATAGAATTTCTATTGATTGATAAAGACTGTATGACTGCATAGAAAAATCTTTCAACGCAGCAAACTAGCTCTAAGGTTGATAATGCCATTGTCTGTTATAATAACTTGTGTGTTTTGTAAAGACTTGACATGGCATCAATAAGCATTGTGAAAAAATATTTTTCTTCCTACACTTAATTACAGCCAGCAAGTATTGCTCATAAGTCCTTACAATTGTGTTATGGTATCATACAATTGCTAATAACCTTACACAGTGCTGTCACTTAAAGCTTGCAATATCATGCTACAGCGTATTACTGATTCTTATAAGACATTATTCCATTTCAGAGACTTAGAATTTATCATCTGTTATGATAGGCTATATTAAAGCATTTCTCTATGTGTTTTAATAACTGGCTATGGTTTGGTAGTTATAATGTGCTGTGTAACCCAGGACTCACATTCTTCTTTCAAACACTGTTATCACTTTGGCACTGGGGTTATAAAATGCCCACAACTTATAATACTTCATATGGTGTCATTCATGATTATAAACATTTATAACATGTTTTATAATGCCTTTTAAATGTATTATAACGTGTTATGAATGTGCTTATAATGCATTATAGACATGGCCTTCATAGAAAGTGTTACTTAAAATGAAGATTTTTCCATTATATCAGTGGGGGGCGGCATGACTGGTTAATATACAATATTTAATAAAAAGCTAATTTCGTCCCAATATATTGGCAAACCTGTATATCGGTCTAACCTTAGTAGAAACTGACTTTCTACATGGTGTAATAAACCAGTACGCATTGCTAATGTGACATTTGTGTCTCATTGCCCGCCACAGAAGCATGTGATTGGAATGGATTTGCTCTTTATTTAAGTTTTTCCACTTTACTGTCAGTGAACTCTGCGAAGTCGCACAGCTGGGAGTCCGCGTACGCAGATCTGATTAGCTTTGTTCCATTAGAAATGGGGAGCGTGTGTCTCTTCCAATGTGCCTCGCAACACAAGCCAGCCTTATTAGGCAGCGGTGGCAGCAACTGTGTTAAACTTTAATGTGAGCCAAAAACTGACGAAACCGCGGGTCAGATGCCACCGCTTTGTTATTTTGTTGTGTGATCAGAAAATGGGCAAAAATGCATCTAAACATATCTCGCGACAAATTCTCACCCTCTGTACGTCTTTCTGTGACTTCTCTAAATCCACGAAGAAACAAAATCCTCCCCATGGTCTTCTGCCAAGTTAGACTCTTTATTGGAATACAAGAAAACAAGACTACAGAGTGTAAACTATGCAGTGGCTTTTGCCCAATCCTGTTTCTCTTGCATGGGATATACTGTTTTACCTACTTTCAATTCCATTTCGTTATTAATGGTTGCAGACCATAACACCCCAATCTGATTAGTGCAGAACTACACATATACCACTGGTCTGATCAGAGGCCTTATAATGCTGTCCTCCCAGTGTGATCAAGTAGCTCTACAGGGGCAAAGACACACGTAACCTTTGTAAAGTCCCACTTTTTACTGCATGCTGGCAGAGCCGCTGCTGAACTTTTGCTCCGTTCCCACAACGAATGCTTTTGAGAAATGGAGTTTTGCTCTCTTTTCAGTGGTCTCCATATATACTCATTTAGTTCTAACATTGTGTAACATTAATGAAATGTTCTGCAATACTGCAATACAATCGTTAAGAAATGGCCAGTGCTGTATGTTTTCTAAATAATAGGAATGTTTGTCTTTGAGATGAAGTACTTGGGTATTTTTAAAATAGAAAAATAATATCCTCAGATGTGTCTTGGTACAACTTGCATGATGGTTTTTGACACAATACAACTTCCAAAATAGATTAAATTAATCCCTATGTGCATGTGACAGTGATCATGGAGGAATCAAAAGGATGAGCAAATGTCATTAATAATAGCTACGTTTTTGCACGTTAAATTATTGTGATTTAATAATGCAAGTTTACTGCTGTGACTTTCTCATTGTACGAGTTTGGAGATTCACACCGCCAAACCGACGCTTCCACAGAAATAGTACAGCACATTATCTTGTTAGAAACTTGCAAATTGGTTGATTCAAAACGATGGCCTGTCTTTTTCCTGCTTGTTATGGAACTGCTGCATGTTTTCCAGGAGGATGCGGGCTCAATTAGAGACATTTCATCTTCTAAGGAGAGGGATGGTGAAGCATCGACGTGTTTGCTTGTGCTGTTATAGGTTTATTATAGTCGGCTGGTAATTGCTGATGATCATATTTCCACTGTGAATCAACAGATCCTCTGGACAGCATAAACTGCAATGGCGGTGCTGCTTAGGCCATTTTAACAGACCAATGCCTATCAATTATGTAATAACCTACATGTGCGTATGTGTGTGTGCACGTGTGTGCGCGTGCATGCGTGTGCGTTCATTCCCCGCCCCAGGTCCCACAGCTAATGAAAGTAAGGAAATGATAAGCAACACATATTACTTGTTAAACAAAGCTGAGGATCGAGTGCTTTTCACAGCGGAGCCCGAAGCAAAAACTAATCTGGCTCCATTAACGCTTCCTGAAACAGAGAATTTGAATTTCTCTCCAAAGCGGTGGAACAGAGAGAATATCCATTTTTGCCCCACAGACACATGATGTGATTTGGGTTGCAGGCCTACAGCCATGGTAGTTGTGGAATCCTGAATTAACCAACAAGTGGTATTGGATTCAGCCATGTAGTCCTAAAACCACTGGTCAGTTATTTTCAAAGACTTCTTACTCGTCTGCATTGGCTATTCCCAACACACAGATCTCTTTTCTATCTAAATTATTGTTGCACATTTGCACTGCTACTGCAACACTTTCATCCCCACTGTCCCTTTTTTTTCCCCTATGATGCCGAAGTTAGGTTGAGAAGACATTTCCAAAGGGACGTCAAATCTTATTTGTAATCTGAAGCAAAACCGAAAATGGACAAGGGGCAATCAAATGATGGACCTGAAGGACATGCATATATACGCTTTGATTTTGCCTAAAGGTTATACTTGAGAGGGACAATTATTTTCCAGTATAAGGGACCCTAAATGTCACCCGCTGTGGGTTTTTGTATGGAGGGAGCCTTTAATTTGGTGATTTGGTGCTCTTTTAAAGACAGAATGTTAGTGGCGACCGGCCAAGCCGTTCTCTGAGTTCATTTCATTGTTCGCTCAAAAAACCACAAGGCTCTCTTCCTCGGGGTTCGGTATTCAGTCTGCGTTAATAAATACAGATCTGTTTTCCTCCAATGAATTCATTTAAATGAAACCTCGATTCGCTAGAAATGAATGCGCTTCCCTGGAGCCAGTTGTTTTACAAGCAAGGAAAAAGGCAAAAACATTTCACAGCTCAGAAACATGTATAAAACTTCTAATAATTAGCTGTCACAGTCAGTCCTTATAGGGGCAAGCTCTGTCAGCTTGAGGATGAAAAAAAGAAGTTTCCATTTCTATGTTTTGGTTTTCTGTGGCAGGACTGGACCTAAGGGTTGAATATGATAGTCCTTCTCCCAGAATTTACTAGAAATTTACTTTATAAAATCAGATTTTCCTCCCAGGTGAGGAATACCGCAGTCCCTCTAGGCATCCTCGAGTAAGTGGCCCTTTTAATAATTTTTGAAACGGTGCTTCAAAGTGTCTGTGAACACCAATGCTAACAGTATTTCTTTCTTTTTTTTTGAAAAATATTTAGACTCAGTGAGCAGCCAACATTTCACACATACCTAACAGCAAACAGTGAATAAACAATATCTGGCACGGCAGGCAAACACTTTCCAAAACAGTCGCTGATTATTTCCCTGTCACTGTGGTTGCGATGTGACTTTTCCGCGCTCCTCCCAGATGAATGAACCCTATTCTAGCGCGGCCATTAGGAGTAGCTTACTCTCGCATTCTCAGACCCCGCGAACGCTTTGTTCTTCGGGCAAAGAGAAGTCACGGGATCGAGGTATTTCGTAAAAATAAACAGTTCAAAACCTTGCGCCGTGCGTCAATGCGGTATCAGTCATTCCTGGACGCGGGGGGGGGGGAGATGAAAGAGATTGCGTGCATCGAACAGCGCTGTAAGTGTTTATGAGTCGGATCCATCGGGGGATCGATCGGATCGGCCTCTTTAAGGCATGAAAGTGAGTCAACACAGGGAGGATCGGGTCTAATTTATCACATGGCTAAAATCAGTTTGGTATATCTGATGCTGAAGGTGGGATGGGATGAGGAACGGGAGGCTGTTCAGCATCTCCTCCTCACCGCTAAATGAGGAATAGCACAAGAGCAAGAGCAGGCGATGACAGCTCCGGCATGATTCACAACGTAGCACTGGGAAAACTAGAGAGGTCATCAGATGTGCCATGTCATGCACAACAGTGAGAACATTACGGGAGTACTATTTTAACATGGTATGGTAATGATTATTCCTCTATGAAAACCAATACCCCTATATACGTTGTATATGTGCCAGATCAAATCAACTTAATCCAATTTCATGTCCTTACTCATTTCCAATAGGATTGTGATACTGTAATATGCAAAGAGCTTCCCAGGCTTGCTCAGTTCTTTATGAAATTAATAGTGTAAGTTGGGAAACAATATGTGATCAATTTGATTTGGTTGTATCTAGCAGACGCAGAGGAATAGCACCGAGGACCCTTTGCTAAATCATTTCCAAGTTATCATTTTTCATACACCCTTCTCCAATGCAATTAAGTGTGAAAATAACAGTCCGGCGGTACTGCTCCAAATTAGCAAGAACAATGTCTAATTGTAGCGCCATTCTGTAACTTGCTTCATTACTTGGTATATGACCTTTATATAGCTAATTAACATGGTTGTCAGCAACTTCTGGACTTTGTTAAGATGCATAGCGCCATAGATGCTCACTGGCTATTAATTCCAATAAAGCACAGGGAAATCGGGTAAACAGAAAAAAATGTAGGAAAACAACTTACAGATCCATGTGACCTTTCAGCAGCCCTAACTCAACACAAACTCAGGCAGCCTTAATGACTTATGTAGGCAGTGCGGAAGCCCAATCAGATTGTATTTTCTTTGTAAAAGCAAATAACTAAGAGCGCTCACACTCGCGTCAGTGTAAATTCAGAGTGAACTAACTATGAGCTGCTGTGCTTTAATCAGAGCTATGCCATATGGAGACTTGAAGTCCTTGTTAGCACTTAACATACAGTGAGAAAACGTGTATCCCTGTGTATGTCACACCGAGCAACAAGGCTCCAATGTCATCTGTGGTATTTATATTTATCGATATCTGAGGCCAAATAGAGCGGAATATAATACATACAAACACCTCAACACAGCTGTGGCGATTAATCATCGCTCCATCTTTAGAATATAAATCAAACCCAAAATATTACTGCATCAGGCCATTCTAAGTCCAAGCAATTAAAAAAAACACATTCTGCCAATTTGACATTCATCATACTACCTTCTGAAAATGCTTGGGGAAGAAGCAGGAGGGGGGGGGGGGGTACATAGCAGAAATAAACAAAGTCGTCATGGCAACACAGAGCAAATATTTGTGGGAGCAGCAGCCTGTTAAAGCTGCCATGCTATGACCAAAGCAGAGAAATAATCCATCAATTCCTGATCCAAGAAATGACAACAAGAAATATACAACATTGCCTCGCTCAACACTGTATGAAAACACATACAAGATGATGCATTTTGTTGCACATTTCAATTTATGTATTACAGTTTAAATGTCAATGTACTGTTTTACCATTTACCAATTCTTTTTACCCGCTTAAACCTATTCAGGGTCCCAGCATGCATTGGGAATGCATTGGGAATGCATGTGGCCAGTCCATGACAGGGCGAACACAGATAGATTCACATTCACACCTATGGGCATTTTAGAGTCCGGTCTTTGGACTGGAAACCCACACAAACACAAGGAGAACATGCAAACTCCACACAGAAAGAACTGGGAATCGAGTGATGACTGAGCCGACCGTTAACACCCCAAAAACATTGAAATCATCAGGAAAACATCCCATAAAAATCAAACCGGTCAGGCGGTTTATACAGTCAAAATGCTCGGTGTGCGGCTGAGTGTTCCCGCAAATGATTATGATGACTTGTTTGCTTTCTGCATTCGATTTCTCTGGGCCGATATGTTTTCGCTGTCACTTTCTAAAACGACCGCCTGCTCGCGTCCATACGCTACAGAGAAGGCCTACATGCTCCCCGTACTGTATGTTGACTTTATCGCTGTTCTGTCAAAGGCTTTACAGCTCGGTCTTGCTTTCTCTTAGACAAATGATAGTAATTCCCGCTCGCTAAAAGGAGCTGAAGGCTTTCAAGCTTTCAAAACCTGTCAGGTGAAAAAGAGGGTATTGTATTGTAGGGTATTCTACGTATTCATGTGAATGGCAGCCAGAAAAAGACTATAATGGCACTTTGATGCAAAGATTTCAGGACAGACAGGGCTGCTGTTTTTTAAAGGCTCCCTGGCGATGTCAGAGGAGGCTAGAACAACAAAACTAAAAGGGCTGAAAGAGCTTTACCTCAATGTGGAAACACTAGTAATGATGCTTTTTGGCTTCGTCTTAGGCATCCATTTTCAGTTCCGTGGCCTTAGTCAAACACTGTAAAATGATCCTAATGAGTTTAATATCTTGTTTCCTGACACACACGGAATAATGCAACAACTTAGTCTTACAATAACCTTGAATGACATTAACGGTTTCATAAAATATGAATTTATATGTAGCGCGCATGCCACTGCGCGCTCGTCTCCCATCAGGCTTAGTCAACAATGTGAACATTCTCGCTCGTCTCGGATCGTTTAAAGCTCGGCTGTCAGCAATGTCAAATGTAAGCTAAGGGTTGCTTCACAGCTGCTTTTCAGAAGTACAAGATAGCTAGTAGCTATTGTATGAGGCTGGAATAAGGGCTGGCATTTTGCTATTCCTCCCAGACACAGTTGCGACGCCAACGCAGAGCAAGCACAGTGGGGTGTTAGAAGAAGACATGAAACGATCATTCAAAATTGAAGTTGTTCAAAGTGAGTCGATGTAAAAAAAAAAGGAGTGGAGTGCTACTGTGACTAGGGATGCATCCTCCTTGTGGGCGAAATAAACAAGAAAGTAATGATGTAAGATCAGGAGATTCAAAGAAACATCGCTCAATATTGAACGGTTCAAACACATAACAAATTATTCACTGAACTCCCAAGGCAAATTTATGTCAACACCTGAATTTTACCTCATACATATTTAATAAAGGGCTGGGGGAGCGCTGCTTTGATAAAGACCTGATTAGGTACGAGATGTAAAAACCATGTAACGCCTCATGTGCTGACAGCCTAAATGATTTTTGAAATCTGTCTCACTTAAAAACCTGTAGAAAAGCCCTACAGATAATATCTACTCACATCCACTCTGCAGTGCAAATATGAAAATAATAAAAAAAATAATAAAAACCTTGGTCTGACTCATTTTCACCAAATGTCTGCTTTCTAGTCTGCACAGGAAACAGGTGTGGTGCCGCAGAGACTCAACATATGACCTCATATATTAGGCTACCTTATGAATACTTTGGTTTCTACCAGCCTTCCACCTACTGGAACATTAAACTTTCCAATCTGTAAGCCAACACAGCTGTGAAATGACTATTTTTGCAGCACACATTGTCGGTGTCCTGCAGAAACCTTCCCTCCAATTTTGTCATATCTCCCACTTGTAGGAAATGTAAAACCTGGAAAATTAGAAATGTTTTGTGACCGTGGGACCTGGAGAAGTTCCTGAGGGTTTGAGAGTGGATTTGAGTGTGCGGTAGCCTACAGGGTTTCAGGAGGGCATTGATGGTCTGTATCTGTATTACTTTTATATTCAGTTAAAAGGGAATACTACTCAATTTAAGAATACTACTCAGATATATTATCCCTAACTAAAAATCACTATAATATCGCTTTAAAGACTTATAATGTGTCTTAGTGTGTGTTCACACTAAGCATGTTTGAAGCAGTTTATTTGAGCTCTGCAGCATTTACCCCTTTAGTTTGATTTGTTGGGCAGCTAAGAACATTGCCATTTGAACTCAGGTGGCACCAAATAACCGCAACAAGACACCTGGAAATGTGGATCTCAGTCCTCTTCCAAGAGAACTGTGGTGCGATTCATTAGGAGAAAGAACGTGGACAGGACTACAGGAATTGACCCCAAAACGCAAAGTTTTATGGGTATAAGGAGATGGATGTTGCCAACAATTACTGATACTTGGAAAGCCTCGCATAACAAAAATTTACTTAGGGCAAACTTGGAAAGCACAGATAAATCCACCATGAAGTTGAAGCTGAAGTTACAGGGACTATCAGATTTGTTTTGACTGTACTTGGGTAGTGTGAACCGCAATGAGCCAAATACAAAAAAAAAACAACAAAGTAAACTTTTCCACTATGGTTTAAACCAAACAAAACAAACTGTAGGTATGATCATAAATTATTAATCGCCTGGAAAAGTGGTGGGGCTCACAAACACTGCTCTGGATTGATTTTAGTCTTATTTTGTATGACTTTCTATGTTGTGTTAGGCAGCTCCCCTTTTAAAGCTCATCTAAAAAAGGCGTTCCACACGGCTCAGTCCTAGGCCCTCCATAATTCTCCATTTATACGCCTACACTTGGGGAGATCATCCACAAACATAATTCAGTCAGAGACACTTAGAGAGGCGGATTGTCATTATTGATTCAAACCCTATATCTGGGTTTCTTCAGCTTGGATTGGACAGCTGATAGCCAATCAGCTGATAGCATGCACGACTTCAGAGTTCTGCCTGAACTAACGTGATGTTCCATTATTAATTTTCACTGTTATGCAGATACCAGCACCCTCAACTGCCTTATAGATTGCTACATGTTACAAAAGTCCCCAAACTCAACAAAAATGTGTAGGATTTGATTCTGACCTCTGTCTTAAAAGTCCCATATCATGTAAAACAGGATTTCCCTTGCCTCTTTGATTATAAAGGAGTTGGATGTGCTATCTAAACATCATGAAAGTATCAAAACGCATGGTTGGCTACTAAATATTAGAAAAGCGAGCCTCTAAACGAGCCGTTTCTTGAAACGGTTAGCCAATCAGAACAGAGGGGTCGTTAATATTGATGAGCCTTAAAGACACAGCGACAGAAACAGCCTGTTCTTGGTAAGGCTCAGAGAGATGCTGGAAAACTGGATCGAGAGTGTTTTTGGTACATGACACCACACAAACAGCTTTGAATGGAAAGAAAAAAAAAAAGAAAATAAAACACTGGAAAGTGTAGAATATGGGACCTTTAATGATCAGGTTAAGATTGGGTCTGTTCAGGCTTGCTTCTTTCAGATAAAAAATATGTCCAAGATAAGGTCTTTATTCTCTAGTGACCTCAAAAAAATTATCCATGCCTTTATCTCTTCATGTTTTGACAACTGTAACTCCCTCTACAGCAAAAAGCCTCTTAACCAGATCAAGAAGATGGGATCATGTCACTCCCATTTTAGCAGCTCTAAACTGGTTGATTGTTAGTTTTAGAATTGATTTTAAGATTTTACTGATAACTTGCAATGCACAGTGGGGTCTGGCCCCCAGCTAAGCGCTAAAGTGCTATATTAGTATAAAGTTTATTATGATTATGATTAGTATGCTGTGAACATCCCCTTCCAGCTCATTCCAAAGGTCTGTGTTGGGTTGAGATCTGGGGACTGTGCAGGATATTGGAGTGAAGCTGTCGTGTTCCTGGAACCATATTGAGACAATGGTGCACTATTATACTGGAAGTATCCATTTGAAAAAGACTGTGGCCATAAAGGGATGGAGGGATGGATGGAAGTATGCTGTGGCATTCAAATGATACTCCAGTGGTACTAACACCATTACACCACCACCACCAGTCTGAATTGTTGACACCAGGCAGGATGGATCCTATCTGCATGCTTTATTTATGTGACTCACATTTCAACTCATGTATGGACTAATGTATCAAACTAGCACATGCTACCACAGCTACTCTACACCATGAACTGTATTATATATATATATATATATATATATATATATATATATATATCATTATTATTATTATTATTATGATATTATTATATAATTTAGACAGCTACATGGTCAATCCCAGTTCAATTCACAATAATGCCAATCATGAATAATTTTACCCCTGGCAATAGATGTAGCCTACGATGTGTTTGGGAAAATAATGTTGATGTTAGCTAGCTAAATATGTAATCAAATGAACTGCTTCATATCCATCAAGTCAGACGTACATGACAATTACTGGTTGATATCTGATATCTGGTTGATATCTGATTTTTAATTAAAAAAAAGTAAATATCAGCCCGATATATTGGTAACTGTTGGCCGAATGGCTGAGGCACAATAGAGATGGTTCTGTTCATCAGTCCAGGTGTTTTATTTACAAGTAGTGCAGTCCCATGCAGCTTATATACAGTGCAGACAAAAAAATTGGCCAATTGAAGAAAAAAGGAAAAAATACGACTTGCAAAAATAAACAAACAAAGAAAAATATACAAGGCAATGCCCCTTTAGATACGGGCCCTCTGCAGATGACAGCGTTCTGGCCTGCTTCCAGCCTCCACCTTTATATAGCAGCTGGCTCCTACTAAGAGACATCAATTAGTATTTGATAATCAGTTATCTCATAGCATTATTTACCTGGTTCATATTACCCCACAATATTATATTCAACAATAATAAAGGTCATTAGACATTTCCAAAAACAATTGATCCACTCCAAAAGTATTAAAATAACTTCTCAACAAACCCACAATTAAACACCCCTGCCACTTTACCACGCTTGGTCCGATCCCCCGGAAACCCCCTCAAGAAAAGGAAGTGGAATGCTCCTCCTCGGGTTTTCCGGGTCTAAAACAGAGGATCGTCCAGTGCAGCACAGAAGACAGGTGACAAACAGTTAATTCGTGGAAACATACATTTAATTGCAAAGACTATACGTCTCTTGTCTTTTTATTTTACACTGCAGTGTTTTGTGTAAATGAGTAAAACTACGACTGGGTCGCTATGTATTAACTCTACCAATACTGCTATCCGACATCACAAACAGAGAGAGAGAGAGAGAGAGAGAGAGAGAGAGAGAGAGAGAGAGAGAGAGAGAGAGAGAGAGAGAGAGAACGCAACGATAACACGGACACCTCTATGCCGGCAAGATGTAATTAGAAGTGGCTATGCAGCGTTGTGTGTGTGTTTGCATCTTACTTTCTAGAGGGCACGGGATATGACAGTAACCCTTTTAACTATGTTGCTATACTACCAGACTACTATGCAATGTTAGTGACCGCATGCTAGCATAACATTAGCTTGCTGGCTCATAGCTGTTTTGGAAACAAAGGACCTGCTATTAGCAGGCCATTACTAAGGTGCTATTTGTCGGAGTAGTGATTTAATGTTTCCATTACGTAGGACCTTGATGTAAATTATGGGATGGGAGTGAGTTTGGGTGATGGGAGGACTGGGTTTCAGTTATTGGTAAGACGCTCAGCTGTGACAAGGGAGCCAAGTTATTGCTATAGCTAAACCTGTTAATGTTGGACGAAAAAATTTAAACCAACAGCCTTTATTTTTAAAGGTGTTGGTCAGTTTCCAGTACCCTTTGATTTGACTAGATTTATTATCTATGGAACAGCTCCAAGCTTATCATGTTAATCAGGTTAAAGTCTGGCTTTGAGAGAGAGAGAGAGTTGTTCCTGTTCACAAATATTGATTTGACTGTCATTGACGTAAGAGGCATTAATTTTTCAGACTCAAGAATATGCAACAACATTCCTAAACCTGCAGTACATCCTTGTTGTCTTCCAGCATTCCCTGCATGTTCTACTTCTGTCTGCAATCCTTACCACCAATGTGCAACAATAAAAAGGGGGGGAAAAAAATCATGTCTGATACCTGATTGGATTTGTCACCCGTACACATGACCACAGGCAGAAACATGTTGTAGTAATTTCACACTAACACGTGGCTAATGTTATGGCACTTTGTCAGTTTGGTGCGGGTAGGGGAGATTTGCAGTGCAGCACAGCCCTGCTCACTATGGCCAAATCTGTCCTATTTTCTCTTGCCTGGTTGCACTGACCTCACATGATGAATGCTCTCCTCAAGAGAGAGAAACAGGGCTTGTTGTTATTGATGTTCTCAATTAATATCCCCACACACCACCACGGGATTCATACCTGCATCATCCAGTGCGCCGCAGTATCCCAGCAAACTGCTCCCGCTATCAGGAGAACATTGCGTGGGATCTCCCTCAAACTTTTGTTTCCAACATTGATTTGAAACAGGAAAAAAAATATTTTTTTTCCACAAAAAATGCTCAATAAAGGCTCAAACAATAAAACAGCATGCAATAATGGGCCAACAGTGCCATTACTGCACCTTACCGCTGATCCTCTGAACCTTGCTGCTTTGCTTTTGTTCACAGATTACTACACGACTTCTCCAGCTCTTGGCTAGATCACCATCTGTTCATAAGTCAAGAGTTAATGATCAGGGGAAAAATCCATAGATCACTCCACTCTGCTATGCAGCATGAAATATGTCAAACACCTATCTGTAATTAAAAATCAGTTCAGTGAATGTCCTCCATTCAGACTAGGAATATTCGGATAAGATTTCCATGCTCATTAAAGACCGCAGCCAAAAAAAGACGTCCCTCTTGGCAGCGTGTTCCTGCCACCTGCTCTGTGTATGAGGCCGAGCCTGTGGCCACCGGCAGTCAAAGTGTCTCTCCACCAATGGGCAAATGGCCGTCTGAAGGTGATAGACTCCAGTGGCCATGGGCCAACATGAGTCACTGGCTCCATGTCCTCAGTGCCAATACCGGGTTACTCTCAAAATTGCACGGGTTTGCCCCCCAAGCAAGGTGACTCTAGCTCCCACTATCCCCTCTTGGACATGTTTTCCCACCTGGCATCTCAAAACCGTGTTCTCGTTTCCTCTCCTGTTCTCTCTCTCTCTCCCCCGCTCTCTCTCTCACTCTCTCTCTCAACCACTCACTCTCGTTGAGCAGGGGAGGCCAGAGATTGAAATGCCACTGGTCACAGTTCCTTAGTGACCACAGCTTACCCTCAGCAAACCTGAATAATACCAGTGTTTAAAAATAAACTACACACAGACTCTAACACACTTTGCAATACCTGCCGCTATCACAAGTCTGCTGTACACACAGATAAATTGCTAGTTAAATCTGGTTAACGCATACATGTACCAGTTAATGTATGTGGGAAACCCTAGTCTTACCCTGCTCACTGTAACAGATGATTGCGTATTGTGTGCACTGTCCAACGCTACAGTTCTGCACCTCAGGGCCTTTTGATGAATTTAATGAGATTGATTGTAATTTAATGAGAATGATTGACCGAAATTGTTGGGAAATGTTATGGTAGATTCTTTAAAATCACAAAGAATTTGAGAGGCAAAAAAATGAATGGAAATGAGTTGTGTAGGCTACTGCATGAACGATTGACCTAAAGTACAAAATCAATTACGCATTAATCTCTTGGCCAAACTGAATCTCTGTTGAATACATCTGTTATCAACACACCAACGTCTTATCTGTCTACCTAACAGTAAAGAGGCACACACGGCAACGTCCACCAGTTTGGCGAAAAAACATTTGGCCTCAGATGCTCTCCATCCTCGCTCCATGCAACAGGGCCATGCGTGAAAATGTACCAAATGCACGGTCTCCCTTTGCCAATTTTCTGATGTTGCGGTGTTACATGAATGAATCTCCCCCATCTCACAGATCTCAGTTTACTACAGAAGTCAATCTGAAGAAGTAAGATGTGAATGTGAATGTGCACATCTACTGGTGAATGTATACATTAACCAGGTATATGTATATGTGGCATATGTATGTTGCAAGCATAACAATATCACAATATAATTGATGCTCTGTAGTTAGTGGTAGTATGACAGATAATGGGCACACTGCGACTGAACCGCCAGTTACCTCTAAATGAATGCATAATCATCCTAATGAGCGAGGAGTGAAAGGTTCCCATAGTAACCTCTGGATGGATATATTTCTAACAGGAACCTTTGGTGGGGACAGTCTGCTGTAAAATGCCATCTCACGGAAGCATTTAGCCACACGTATAGATGCAAATTCCCGGGACACAAAATAATACTTTCCTCCTCATAAATATGACAGCATATCCCACTTCCACTCCAAGCAAAGCTCCATTTGGCCTTTCACAGCACATACATCTTGCATACTCCAAATGTGCAGTACAGGCATGGCTAAGATGAAAGCAAAGCCCTCCAGCCTTAACAAGGAAAAAGTAGCTTCAAGGGCAAATTGGCTATGAGCATTCTCAGAGGGACGGATGGAAAGGGAATGATAGAGGTCTAGAATTAACGCATTCTGCATGTTTTAGTTAATCTCTAACTGTGCAAGCCCTATGAGAAAACGCAAAGTGCTGCAAAATAAAACGACAATGTGAGGATAATTGTTTTGATGCCCAACAAGGAATTTGTTGGGATGTTTTTCATGGGTTGAAGGCGCTCGCATCTACTGCCGAAGGACTCATTTGGACAGTTTTGCACTGCATGAATGATGGGTTTGGTAAAGCGGGTTTGTCAAATCTGAAGTTGAAATGAAGCGTTGAGAGAAAGCTCACAGCCCATTTCAGCTTGGTAGTCATCCTCGTCCCCTCCGCACAGACTTGATTAATGGTTCTAATCAAGTGATGTCCCTCCACTGCAATGGCCCCACAGAGACCTCACCTAATTACACACTGACAGCAAACAACTCCAAATGGAACATTTATACACTCAACATTCCTCGCTGGTCTCTCTTGTTTGGTTGACAGCCATAGCAGGAGTTCATGTTACCCACATTTACTAAAACATATTACAGAAAACTGAAGACTTTTTCGATATTTGTTAATGAGTAGAGAGGTTTTCAGCTGGGGCAAATGATAAATAGGACTTTCAGAAATGGATGTGAATGAACAATGGAGCTTGTGTATTGGCATGGGATTGGGAAGAAACCACTCTGTGCTTCAATGGCTCAACTCTTTGTCATTTTTATGAGCATGTAACATGTTTTTCACCTAAGGAACATGCATCACCTTCCATATGACAAACAGGTCCGCCCATCTGCCACAAAACATCTGGAGCATCTGTGGCAGCTTATTCACTGCTACTCCCTGACTTACTTCGGGGCCCTTCACAAACTAATGCTTAGAAAAACTATCCTTTTGTTCCCTCAGAAAACAACTGACCAAAACATCCGCAACAAAGACAGCCATACTGCTCCGTTCAGAATTTGCCACCCCGGGTTACGTGGGCTGAATCTCTGCAGGTGGAATAGCCTCAAAAGCAGAAAAGGCTCCTTCCCCACTGGTGACACATAGCCTGCCTGTTCCTCTCCACTAGCATTCACCATCTGGTAATGGCGTTCCCATCTGGACCACTGAAACGCCTACTTGGCAAAACTTCTACTGTCCCCTAGTCATTTCACTCACTTCCGATGCGACGACAAATCCGTTGGCTGCGTTTTATTCTAGGTCATTCATGTAACATTTACCATGAGGAGTGTCATCTGCTTTAATTTTTTTTTTACCCTTACACCGCACTTTTCCATCCATTTGAAAGCGACACTAGGCAGCCTCCCATGTTAACGGCTCCAAATGGCAGTGAGATGTAACTGTTTGAATATTGTGAACTTCAATACCCGAAAATCCAAACAGCATCATCCAAGTGTTCTGAAGCCAAATGACTGCACTGTGGGTCCAAAAGTCCAATATTTACCTCATTATCGCCTAGATTTTCCGCACTTGTTCAGCACCGCACCAACTGTCACTACAGTAGCAAGCAGATGCTGCCTTCAAATGCTGTCGGAAATATTGCATTACAGGTAGAGCGTGCTTGAACGACTCAATAAAGTGGCAAAAATAAATGGGAAAGTTGACTTTTAGTTGACTTTGAGTTTAACTTTTAGGTGCTACGCATTAGCAACTTTTTGTCAATAAACTAAAATATCAATTACAAAACTGACCCACTGCAAATATTCTCCTCTTGATTCTGCCTTTGCAACACAACCCTAACTCTGTACCACTTTATTTCTAAAGTAGTCAACAAAAAAGCTGCTTTTGTGTCAGGGTCCATATTGTTATTTCTGACTAAAAAATACTTGAATACATGAAGAGTTGTATTTACGACTGTAAAACTTGCTGTAAGGAGACCAGAGCTTTGTAAGTGCGGAAAGTCTAGGAGATAATGAGGTGAATACTGGACTTTTGAGCCCACAGTGCAATCATTTGGCTTCAGAACACTTAGATCATGCTGTCTGAAGTCATTTTACGGTCATTTCTTGCCCGTTTTGGAGCTTGCAAATAGTCTCCATTCACTGCAGTTGTTTTGGAGAGGGCTGCTACAGAGCTACGCGAGCAAACTCGCTGTGTCTTACATTGACATACAGACTTCACCGGTGTTTGTTTCAACTGGCATGAAGGTGAGTATAACAACATTTTTTGGGTGAACTATTCCTTTAAGCGGATTACTCCCAGTATACAAGCATTTATTGTCAAATAGGTGTATGCTATGATATGGAGAATTAGTGACTTTAAGTTTCAACGCATCACTCCCTGTGGACAGAGAAGTGTCCATACCCAACACCCAGAAATACATTTGGGCAACAGGGTGAATCATCCCAATAAAGGGGCATGGGAAGCTCTTATCTATTGCAGCCCCATTTTGTGATTAAGTCTGATAAGACTGGTGTATTTGTGCATAAAAATTTACATAAAACTCTTGCCTAGCACAGCGTTAAGTGACCCGCCTGATAAAGCACTTCTTGCTGTATCGGAGATGACAGGAAAAGCTACATCCAGTATAATTTTATCCATAAAGATCAATGTAAAGTATCTGGAGTCTAAAGTTTCTTGAACGCGCTCTATAGTGTGATAAAAACAACTTGTCTGTTTGAAAAATCAGCTTAGATAATGAGTGCTGTCATTTCTCTTGCCATCATATACTTCAAATTTCAATTATTGTTATCTAGCTAATTGCGACTACTCACTTGTGAATGATGATTAACTGACTCCAGTGTTGGACGAAAAACACATTGTTTACTCAGGTAGACCAGCACCTAATTAGCCATAGATGATTAGTATCACCTGGGGGTCAGTGGAGCTGTAGGAGAACGCTAAAGGAAACATGGGAGTAATGAGATTATCCATCGCAAAACATACTGTTCCTTTTTTAATTCTGCATACATGGAAAACTGGCTTTTGTGCTTGATGAGATTTATCTTTGATATGTCACGGATCGGCTTAATTATACGGGTTTGCTTCGATATGCGGTGCCTCGGCGCTGTGAGGAATGCGCAATTATTTTCATCCAATATTCCGAGACCCAGTTGCATAATAGAATTCAGCTCTCTGACAGTAATAGGAGGCACTGCTGCTGCTGAGGTGATTGCGTTTTTTGTCCCGGCCATCCACAGACACAGGGCCGCCCTGCTGCGGCGCGTGACAGCGGACCCACCAAGCCGCCGCAAAGTAAAATGACGTGCCAACGCAACCGCCGGTTCCCGACCACGAGATCGACCCGCGAACAGGATGGACCCATCCGATGTGGGCGGAATGCAGGTCAGGTCTCAGTGTGTTAGCTCCACTAGCAGCTCTTCACAACTTCACCCCCTGTAGTGGAGAACGAGACAAGTTATGTTTCCCAGCCCGCTGCTGGACCCCCGCTTCCCGAAATGATCTTCCTCAGAAATCGAACGCACGCTGTTTTCCACAGCTTTCATTGCAGCATGATACTTTTAATGTACACTTTGAAGCTGCTGTAATGTGGCATATGTCTTTAAAAATGCTTTAAAAGCAATACATGCTCTGATAAAGATCATGAGTTGAGTTATTTTGTTTTGTGACTGAAAAATATCACCCTAAGGTGGCTCAGTTGGGGCATTCCACCAAGTAAAGGCAAAAAATGCCAAAAAAAAATCTTTGTCAAGGATACACATAAATGCAAAGCACCCTACACACTTCAGCTGTATTACAGACCAAACAATGATTCTCAGCATCCCGTGTGCCATGCCTCCCAACGGCCACTAGGGGCAGATAGGCTAACCGTGAGTGAGTGAATGAATGAATGAATGAATGAATGAATGAATGAGGGTTGTCACTAGTTCACCAACCTAGATCGGATCCGTCGCAGCAACTCTGAACGTCTCACAACTGGCTTTCATTAGGCCTGTAGCATTATAGTGATTATCAATATAAAACGATTGATCAGTTTCTGTGACATGCTGGGAATTCAGCCCATGTCTTATTTCCTAATACAAGAAAAGTGTCATAGAAATGCAGTCATTCATAACAATGCATTTTATTTCTTGAATGTCTTTATTGATAGTCATTGTGAATTCTTGAACTTCTTGAAATAATGTCTGTGTGCGTGTGTGTGTGTGTGTGTGTGTGTGTGTGTGAGAGAAAGAGAGAGAGAGGGGACAAAGAGAAAGATTGTGTATGTGTGTGACTGAGCTACACTGTTCATTACTTTTTTTACTGGCTGATAAGAAATGCAGTTCATCACACTGCAAAACAATAAACTGCTTAGCTACCTTTCTTCCCAAACTCCTTCTTTTGGCCATGAAAAATGTAACATGTCGATGTCAATTGTTCTATTTCTTCTTTTTTTTCTCATAAAGTCTCCCTCGATAAGACAAACCCCCATGGAAAAAGCACAAGTCTCATTGGTTGTAAGAGCGGGGACAAGGTGGAGCTTCTGTCCGAGTGAGTTACTTCACTGCTCCATGAGGCGCTTTGCATCTAAAAATAATAAGAATTTATGGAATCTGCCAATGAGCCACACCTCGCATCGCAGGTAAACTTAGCCTCAAAAAGACTAAAAATGGGTTTTCTTTGCTGGGACCAGAGTAATGTGCTTGTAATTTACTTCATGGTAATTGAGCCCTGGGTCTCAGCTGACACATTAGAAATGCTCCCCACGTCAAAAGGCATTTGCACAGCCCAGCGGGTCCAAAGGAATCAGCAGTGCTCCAATCAATCCCTGCTACAGGCTTCTGTGATGGAGATGACAAAGAGAGTTAGTCTCTGATGTTTTGGGCCCAGAAAGTAAACGTCCTATTTGTCAGACACTTTTTGCAGCGTCCCTGTACAGTTCCCTTTGTGTTATTTGAGAAATATCTTCCATACAAAAGAGATGGAACAAACAGTGGATGGGGTACTTAGTAGGCAGCAAATGCAAAGGTTTGCCCTACAGTATGAATGATGCAACTATCATGAGGAGGGAACAAGGGCAAGAGGGTTGATCCCTTCCCATCTTGCTTAGCGGTTATTTACAAGGCTGCTGGTCCACAATTTTAATGATATAGAGTCAAAATATTGAGAAGAATGGCGACACTTATAGTTCACGATCTCGCCGGCGACGCCATCCCTTCACATCGATACCGCAGCGTTGGGGATCAGGTAGTTAACGCCTTAATGCCTTTTCTAATGCACAGGCTTGCCGCGGCGGGCTTTTGGCATATGGCGTGAGTGATGTGCAGAGAGGAGGCAGTCATTTAAAAAAATATATCTCTCCATTACCGGATTGGATCATTTAGTTTTATTGAAGAGACCCAACGGTTTGCGCTCAAAGTCACATTGTAGCCGCCGCGCGGAAGAAGAATAAAGTTATCACACCTCCGAGCGGCTCTCTCTACCTCCTCCCCCCCCCATCCCCCCCGGGGCCAGATCGGAAGTGGAGCGCCAGGGTGTGTGTGTGTGTGTGTGTGTGCCTGGCGGGCGCGGCTGCAGGCTCGCTGGGTCCAGGAGGCTTTGCTTTAGGGCGTAAATGTCTCATCCTGCACCCCACCCCACCCCACCCCCCGCCTCCACCCCTCCCTGCGCGTCAGCATTAATCACCGCTCCACATAGACACAAACAAGCACCCACATGCTCGGCTTCATTACAATCTCGTATTACTTTATCTCCAGCGTCGGTACAGTGCAATCTCCGCTGAGAATATTAATCTTTTTTCGGAGCTCAAAGCGAGGGGGAATAAAACCGGACAGTTTTTACAGTTAGACCGCAGCAATTGCCCCTGCGCCCGTTTCTCTTATGGATTTTGCAATTAGCATTTCCGTCGTTCTGTAAGCTGCACGCCGACCAGACCCCGGATTCACGTAGCTGAGTGCAAAAATATCCGATATCCGCCGTGTGCCCAGTATCAGTAAGAGGTATGGCATTCATTGCTGTGCTAAAGGGATTTGTAACAACTGGACTCCATCCAATGGGTTTTTTTTTTAAATGCCTGCAGCTCCATAACACAAAATTTGGCAGCAGGAAATATCTCACTTATAGCTACGGAGGCTACCTTGACATTTTGCAGAGAGCAACGGACAAACAGCATTATCACCTGATATTACAGCCCGGAGACGGAGCGGACCGTTGAAGGGCCACTCCGACGCGCGGCATCAAATTGATGTTCCTCCCCAGACGACCTACAACGGAGCAGATGGCATTACAATATGAGGACAGCGCTATTAACAGGACGCCTTCGCCTCTTTCTCTCCGGCGCGTTTGTTCCCTTCCGAGTTTGACGGAGGACGCCGCGCGCCCCGTGGACGCGCGCCCAGAATCGTCAGATGGCCTTCCCATCATGCACTGCTTGGGAAACAGAGAGGGGGGAACCTGTGACACCGGCAGGTGGGAAGGCAGCCACAGTGACACCTTGGCAGCACATCTTTCGCCGTGTCCACCGTTTATGCAGTCGCTGGCGAGGCGGGCAGGCCATGTGTTGGCTTTTAAGTGGGAGACTCATTAGTACAGTAGGCACCACTAGAGATAAGGTTTGAAGTTGCTCCGTCAAGGCAGCTTTAAATCACCTGGTTGAAGGAGATAAAAGGAACTAAATGCAGGCTGTAGTGAGATGACTCATATCATCTGTAGTGTATGTAGTGATCACACCTTAGCTGTGACTGTAATGCTTGGGTTACACCATCAGATTTACACAATAAAGGAGCTGCAACCTATATTACAATTGCTGTTCCAGAGACTATGGGTAAATCCATGATTATGTCATGAATCGATATAATCTGGAATCAATTTGAACCTCTGTTATTTAGGTGTATTGAAACAACTAAGATATAATAATATTTAAAAATGGCTTCCCTCTCTTAGTTTCACTGACACAGCCATTCCTTTCAGCTACACAGTGTCAACTTTAACAAAGGAGAATTGTAAGGGAAAAACACTAAATTATCAATAACTAATGTGGTAGAAATGTGATGGTTAGCTGTACTCGACTAGATTCAAACAATAAGCATTTGGCATAGGGACAGGCCTTCACTCATGCACACAAGCCTGTAAATAATGTAAGTGTAAGTAATCGGCAGCTAATTACGTTCAAATTTCAACGATCAGGGACGCATTACTTCTCATTGATAAGTCATGTGTTATCGGCTTCAATTACATTTCCAAAGTATCCTGCCCAACCTCGCTCGACACGAGCAACCTCATTTACTTTAACCTTATCTAAAGAAAGCTTTCCTGTTTTCTTGCATTTCCATTAGCTCTCTGCAGAAGAATGATCCTGCAGGCGCACCTCACCGCTAATTTCCATCTCACACCGTCTGCAAGGCTGACTTTTTTTTTTTTTAATTCAGCAGACGAGCGCGACAGTACGCTTTCCCTTTCACTCGGCTGATGAAAAGGTAGCGGTCTGTTTTCAAGGTAAATTTCCGAGCCTCTGAGGTCCCCCTTTTTTTCCCTATTGTCATGAATATGAATTCGGCGAGGTGGCTATCGCCGGACCCAAAGCACATTATGCCGTTACGAAAGCTAATGGCTCATTAGCGGCGGGAGAAGTCATTTAAATAGGCATTTTAACCGCAGTGTGATGCAGCTGATATTTGGGAGCTGATATTACCTTTTGGAAAGGGTTTATAAAGGCTTGATGCAGTGATTCATCAAGTCGCTAATCTCAGTAATCATATCCAGTGGCTTTTAAAGGAGTTCACAAGGCTCCCTGTCTCTCTGCAAATGTCAGCAGAGCTTCGCAGCAGGTAAGAGCTTTGCTTTTTTTCTTGTCTGTGCACAGGTATGTTACAGCCAAAGGTCAGCATATATTTAATAAAAGCAATTGAGCAAACGTTTTCACTTGGATAGAGTGTATAGGGCAATGTGTACTTAATACACAACTTAATGCGTAACTGAGTAAACCCTCGGATAGACATTGCCTCAGTTACAAAGGTGTAGATTTATGCAGGGAATACATTTCCAGGGGAAAAGCTTTGGCCTTTCACTTTGAAAGTGAAGCACTGTAAGATAACAGATTACGGTCAGAGCCGCGTCCTTTCTCTGACACCTTCATTTTAAGGAGGGCAACTATCTTAGGACTATTTATACAGAAAGCGAGAGCGAGAGAACATGTGGTAAAAGTTGCGCTTACTGGCCAGAGGGTAAATTGGCTGCTACCAAGAGGCGGTATGGGGTGAGGCGGAGGGAGAGGGAGAGGAGAGGAGAGGAGAGGAGAGGAGAGGAGAGGAGAGGAGAGGCAGCACAGCAGGCAGCCGACTCCCATACTGCTCAGATACGTGACCTCTGGAAAGCATCCAGCGCCGCCTCGGCAAGACGCAACACAACCTCACCTTTCACGTCACACGCGCACACAAAAGAGAAATCCCACATCCACACACATCCACGAGCCAATTAAAAAGTTATGCATAATTTAGCATGTCGTTTGGCAGCAGGATCAAATTGAATATGATTTGCAGGCTAATTCGTGGGAAGTTTCCTCCAACAAGCGAGGACGGGGTTGGATGTGTGTGTGTGTGTGTGTGTGTGTGTGTGTGTGTGTGTGTGTGTGTGTGTGAGGGGGGAAAGGGGGGGGGTTCTGCCGTCCATCACTTTGAACCTCAATTCTATCACTTTCACTTTAAAAAAAAAAAAAAAGCACCATCGGTTTGAGTCTACACCTTGTATCGCTATGATGAATGCGGACCCTCCAGAACTACGGCGGCGAGTTTTAAATACCGCAACGTTAATGACAAAGCCGGCGAAAAAATCCTCACATCCCCGTTGTGCAAGGCCAGCACAAAGGAAGCATCTTGCCTGTGGAATGAAAGTAACCTCAATGGGAGCGCTATCCCTGACTATTAAAACCGTGGCCCGGGGTGAAATCACATTACAGAGCCGGCTAGAGATCCCTATTCTATTCGGCTCTATTCTTAGCCGGCGGAAGGCAGGTAGAACACATCTCCTTCATCCTCCGTTGTAATATGACTCCCCCCATTCCCCCAATTAAAAGATAGCGGGCAAAAGTGCGGCGGACGCGGCGGCGATAGCGTAATTGCCCCACTACAGCCGGCGTTGGCGCGGGGGGGGGGGGGGGGAGCTAAGCCTGGAAGGGCGCGGAGGAGGAGGAGGAGACAGAGGGCGAGGTTGACACGCGCGAGGGGGGACATTAGCGGACATCTCTCCAGATCCAAATCCCCTCTTTTGCTTAACAGCTACAGTTTAATTGTCACTAGCTCTGCCAATCATACTCCCCCCGCACGTGCCCCCATCCACCCCCCCACCCCCGCCTTCGCTGTCTAGGTAAATCCACGGGACACAAGCCAAGGATCTCAATGACTAATGCACCCGTGGCAATGCACTAGCTGTTATTATTTTCTCTGCAGAGACACACACAACAAGCCACAGCAAACACGGCATACCAATAAGCACGGGGATGCGGGACTTGGACTTGTCTCGTCAGTCATTTCGCAGGCTAATTTTCTCGAGATGAAAGATTACTCCCGGATTAAGGCGATCATACACTGGGTGGCATTAATTGAAAGGATAAGACAAGAAGTCTGCGGATAAGGTAGAGTGTTGGGGGGGGGGAGACGGCGATACATCCCGTTCCATTTCTCGGTGAGAGCAAAAAGGCCAGATCGCGACATTATAGCTTACACCCCCGCCCCCCCCCCCCAACCCCTCTCTTTCCTCCTGGAGAAACCCCAGCGGAAGAGGCTCATTCCCCAGAGTGTCTGGCCAGCAGAATCCTCACCCTTTGATAAGCTATCACGAGCTGCATCTCTCTCAATCAAGTCTGCGTTCACACCGCCTCCGAGGTACTCCCGCGTCAGCCGAGCCGCACGGACACATCGGATGGAACGCTCTCATCTTTTTTTCCTTCGTGCCTCTGCAGGAGTTCAGTCGCAAAAATTGGCTGCTCTTAGGGCCCACAATCAGCGGCGCTTCTTTTCCTACTTTCAATTTAAAAACCGGGGCCTGAAAATCACACACACACACACAAAAAAAATCAAAATCGAAGCAGGCACTTGCTTCATTCTGCCCTGCCTTTGCAATCATCTACATGGACGGAGAATATCCTGAACGGCGGACATGGCAGAGAATCCCTAGAGCAGCTATAGTTCTGGAGGAGGAAACATACTGCTACTGCTACGGGATGATATTACTTTAATATGAGCTTCTTTTGCCATTGTTCAGTCAGTAGGAAATTAATTAGATTTGAACATACATAATGTACCGGCTCTATGAATAAGGCCCATCAAGGTCCATAAAGATCTTATAACTCCTGCATCTCATCTCTTCTTCTGTACAATCAATTATGACTGATTTCACTCAAAAAAAAAAAAAAAAAGAAAGATCCGGCTTTAGAGCTCTTATGTTTGAAGTACAGCGTGATATTTGATCAATTTAGGTATACATTATCATGAAATAGTTATTATATCCCATGATTAATTTAAGGTGATTCTCACGCTTTTCCAATTGACTGCTTTTTTTCTGCCAAGGACAATTCACAAAATTAATTTTCAGCAGCAGAGCATACAGTACCTGTTATTTTACAAGGTCATGCTTTTCTTCTTTTTATAGAACAAACAGTGTTTATGAAATTGAAAAATAATTCTCTGCCAAAGCCAGACACCAACAAATAAAAAGTGATCCATGACAGTTGTGATTTGCTAAACTCTGAAGGCCAAATGAGTGGTTTGTATTGCGATCAGATTTCAGTATTGCCAGAATTTTGCAGGAGGGATAAAGAGCATATGTTTTTTGTTCACTGCTATACTGAGAGAGAAAAAGAGCCAATGGGTTATTGGAGCCGTCTGACTGGCAAATGTTTTCAGGTTAAAATTCACACACCCTTGATTACCTTCAACCAAAGAAGAAGAATAAATAAATAAAACACTATTTGCATAATCTCGCCACACTAGACCTTTTAATAATGTTTAAAGCACAGAAGCAGCGAGAGAATGAGAGCAGCGGCTTCGTCTAATAGCCAAAAAAAAAAAGCATCAAGAGAGGAGAGTAACTCGAGAGGCATTAACATTGTATGGTACAAGCACTGGCAAGGTTAGGGGTTCCATTCCCATTGGGTGCGCCCACGGTAAAAAATGGATGCACTCGCACTCGGAAGGTACTTGCAAGGTGCTTTTGATGAAAGCATCCACCAACCGGCATATGAGACGCTCTGAAAGCATTTCACTTACAGCACTCCCAAGAACAATGAAACGCTACCTGATCTCAGTGAAAAAAAATATCAAAGTGTTAATCTCATGCATAGAAAAAGAAGATTCAGAAGGTCCGCCAATGTTCCAAAGAAAAGCTATTTTGAGAAAGTATTAGGGATGGGGTGATATGCTTATCTCACCATACGATTCGATAGGGGAGTCACGATTCAATACAACCACGATGCGATGTGATAAATAAAAGTTCAGTGACAAAAAAGTCTGACTGTGCAGAATTATGTTTACTTCTGAGCCGCAAATCTTTCTAGCGATGCCATTGGCTCGCTAGAATGTAAACAACAATTTCAAAATGTCATTACAAAGTGCAAATAATATCATTTGGATGTAAAGCTTGTGAAACTGTGACGGTCAAGCGTCTCATTTGTGATTATAACAGCAGAATAAAATGGAGCTAATATCACCATTCGTTTTTCTGGCCCGCGATACGTATTGTCTCATTTTTGTATCGCGATATATGGAACTTTAATATAACTCTTCATTTTTTACTAGGGTTAGAACTCCCAAATCCCCAAACCACCTGGGAAAATCTGGGAAGGGGGAAGTGAACACAACACACTGCACATTCCCTGTCAAAATTGTGCATCGTACCTGTTGATCAGTCGGCATATTTCAATTTAAAATGATTTATTTCACATGCCCTAAAATGCCTTCTCAACCTTAACAGTCATTTTCTGCACTCTACATTGTTCACTTGATGTGTTCTCTCTGTTTCCTGTCTATTGTATGTGTTGTGACTTATGCGTTGCAGCATCCACACGATTTGTCACATCAGGCACATTTGTCTCTAAGATCTATATAACGTAAATGCTATACTGTTTATACTTCCACACTAACAATAGATAAAGAGAGTAAAAAAAACTATATGCCAGGCACAAAGCAATGTTGTTTGAATGCATGTGTAACTGCAATGTTCCAAGCTGAAATTTTCCAGACTGTGTAAGGCTGCAGCACACAGTGGAGTCCATACAGTCTATTCAGTACACATACTACAGCTTGCATTGTATGTGCTGAAAAGCATTCAGAGATAGCCAGTCTCCATTCTTCTAAAAACTACCTGCCCTTGAGCAAGACACTTATTTCATCCTCAGCTGCTCCAGTGGAACGGCTCTGTGGCCAGCAGTACAAGACTGTGGTTGTCATATGTCAGATGGGATTAGTTTAACGGAGGAGGTAGGGTTATGTAATCGTTACCGCGGCGCGTCCGTGATTTTAGTCCCTTGAATATGCCACAACAGTCTCAGAAAATTTTGGGATATAAGCTGTAGACATGAATTATGTAAAGATTACATTCCTCTTGTTGAAAAGGTATTCTGGCACAACTTCACCCACTGACAAGGTGCGAGGAGGAATGTGTTGCATTCCTCCACCAGGATTATGTGATGGCGTGAATAGCATGAATTGGATTTTGTGATAGTAGGACAAACTGGAAAGGCCATTTTCTCCTGTTAGGTTAGGGTAGGTAATGGTTAAGATTAGATTAGGGTTAAGGTTAAGCAAGTAAAGGTTAGGGTTAGGTTTAGGTTTAGGTTAGGGTTAGGGTTAGGGTTAGGGTTAGGCTAAGGTTTTGGTCATGGTTAAATAAGAAAAAACCTTCGCTGAGAATGGAAAAATTCACACCGACCTGGCATGAGTTGGGAATTGAAACCGAGTTGTGGGAATTGAAGGTAAATGTATCCAGAGGTGGAAAGAGTACTGACAAATCCTACTCAAATACAAGTATTGTTACTTCAGTGAAAATTAACTCAAGTACAAGTAAAATTACTAGTCCAGGAAATTACTCAAGTAAGAGTAAAAAAGTAGACTATTTAAAAGTACTTTTGCGTTACTTTAAAAATGTTTTATATTTTAATTATCCCGAAAACAAACGCCCATTGCTCCGAAAATACACACTCTCTCTGCAGTTAGAAAGATTCATGGCCTGCAATCAGTCGGCCCTGCCTGCTAATGTTTCATACCTTGTTCACACTGAATCTTCCATCGTTTCTCAAACAAACAGAAGCACATGGCTAATTATTATGCAGAATGACGTCATCGGACCTTCCCGGGTGCAACGAGGAAGCTGGCTGTCGGACCTCCCGGTCGGATATTTACTCTAACAATCCTATTTCCCTGGTTGGAATTATGCAGCGTTCCATGCAGCAGTGATATTACAATGGTAGTGAGGCTTGATTCCCTAAGAAGAACAAGCTACTCACGTTTTCTTCATGGACGCACATGGCCTGATGTTTGGAGCAGAGTGGTGTAACGTTAGTTGGTAAGTTACTGGACATCAGTTCCGACAGCCATATAGATGCTCCCAATCAACCGGGGGAAAGAGAGTGTGAAACATTAGGAGGCAGGGCCTCCAATGGGACATTTTTCGGACTATTGGGGTTTCGGAATAATGGGCCGTCGGAACAATGGGCAGTCCCCAACACACACCTTGCTAATTATCTAGCCTAGCTAGCTAGCTGGATGGGTGTAGCCTGAGCTGCTAGCAGCAGCAATATCAGAATTAGATCCATCCATTTTGCTATGGCTATCAGCCGTGTCAAATGAAACTGAGATTTCTGACCTAATGTGACGATGGGGATGATTACAATTTTGTGGATCGTCTACGCCTGTCTAATTCAATTGGCCAGTCTTGAGCGCAATTTAATTTCATTGGCCACTGCACTAACGAGCCACCAGTTGCGCCCTAAATGCAGAAGTGATTCTGGACCTGTTAGCAAGCAGTCCCAATGCTACCGTGCTGTTTTCATAGTGCGGTGTGCAAAACAAAAATCTGAATTTACTAAGTAACGGAATGTACATTTAAAAGTAGCGAAGTAGAATATCTACTATTTAAATTACTACGAGTAAAAGTATAGCATTATAAAAATACTTTAAAAAGTACAAATCCTCAAAAAAACTACTCAAGTACAGTAACGAGAGTACTTGTACTTCGTTACTTTACACCTCTGAATGTATCCACCCTCTCACTTCTCATGAGCACGTATTTGCATTTTAAAACATTGTGCTCATTTCATGAAATTTCAGGAGATATGAAAAGTGGGCAAAAACGACGATCAAGTGGCCCTGTGAAATACAAAATGAAAAGAGCGTCTTTGCGATGAAATGAAAATGCTATTTCATGAAGTATAAATACACACAGTAACTGAGAAAGTTCACGAGGCGTGGTGCATCTTCAACAGTTCTCACAATGTGTTTCAACCAGAACAGGTTTTCCTCAGGCTGTGCAAACTGAGAGAATAAAGATGTACAGGAGGTAGGGCTCATCTGTGATGCTTTATACTCATCTGTGATACCAAAGAGAAGAGAGAGGCAACAGATCTGACGTTGGTAAGTCCAGCTTTCTAAGGACATAGAAAGTGATTTGGGCTGATAGATTTTTGCATAAAAACCTTGACTCGAGCAGCTTTAAGTAACACTACTAATTAGAAAATGGCAAAAAAAAAAAAAGCATATCCTCTGACTGAAGGTACTTGTGCAAGGGGCAACCCAACCTAGTGGCTTCCTGTAATTTTGAGTTAGGACATTAGAGATGTCCTGCGATAACAATTACATATCAGATGCTTCCCTTTGATGAATAAGGCTTTTTGCCTGGTATAATAAAGGCTTATAAAACAGTGAGAGAGACAAAGAGCCGGGTATGCATCAAATAGGCTATGTGACGCACAGAGGCTTATTATTTCAGTTCTACAATATCCACCTTTTCATAAAAAGACAGAATTGCCTTTCTAATGCAGTGATGAATGGAGAAATGTGCAGTTTGTGTTTACTGAATCTATTTCTCAGCGGCGTGAATCGGGAACAACGGAACAGATGGAAAATTGGCAATGGGATGTTAATGTCAGGCCTACCTGACTTTCTCTCCCATCAGAGGCACAATCTATCACACCCTCAGCCTCGCTAATGATCTCTGACAGATTGACAAGGCATCTCTTTGGAGAGTTCTCATAAAAACAGGCATGCGTATTGATCAGCGGGGCTCTAAATAGCACTCGGCTGATGCATATTTTATTAGTTTGCACAAAACAAAACAGACGCAGAACAATCTAATTTCCGAGTGCTTTACGCACACCGAAATTGAAATGTCTCTCGGCAGAGATTACAAAAGGCCCGGACAATGAGAGAAATGAAAAGGTGTGACAGCAATGTGAGGACGCTTCCTTTAAGGCTTTGCTTTAAAAGACATAAAGAGGCCACTTGCTGTTCGACATGAGTTTAATTATGCTGAAAATTACCCTGCACTCTCAACCATAGAGCCTCCGTCTTGTGGGTGAAATATGAGGTCCGACGAAAACCTACAAAGGGGGGCTGCTAGACTTTCACACAGTAATGGGGAACAGACAGACCCCCCCAAACTCTAGCAGTAAATATGTAGGATTTCCTTCTGGACTCGATAGTTCAATACCTGAGCAAAGTCACTTCAAGGTGAATCCTGGGAGAATAGGATCCTAAGACCTATTGACTTTGTTCATTATTAATTCAGTTTCAAGCTTACAGCAGCTGCAGCATCATTTCAGAAGCAGAGATGAGAAAGATGGTGCGGCTGGAGGAGTAATACTGTGGCTTTTCTCTCCAGCCTGCCTGTCAATACCCACACCGAAAAGATGGAGGTTACAGCCCAAATGCGGGGTCGAGGCGGAGAGCCACTGGGATCCAAATTTCTGGTGTGTCCATGACAATAAGCGGCAAAAATAGTTTTCAAAAGTTGAAAGCTGCAAGTTTTTGCTCACATGAAAGAAGCTCGGGAGGGGATCCAACCTTGTTACAGAGGACGCTATCGCACTAGGCTGCAGCACATTCCCACCTCTGTAAGACAGCTTATTATTTCACAACACTGCAAGACCAACAACATGATTCTATAAATGACTATGATAGAGAAATGCATTATCACGGAGCACTTAGAAATGTCCTTAAATTAAGCCTGATGGGTTTTTCGTCTTCTTAAATACTTGCCAGGTCGGCCGGTGCCAATGCATTAAGACTGTAGCAACAGCTGCCGCCACCGGAATAAATGTTCCATGCAAAGGCACAGCTTTGACATTGGGGATTGAAGTGTTCCACGGGCGGCATTGATTTCACAATTTATCAGGAAAACATATCGCAATGCAGGAACGGCGAGGCACCGGCTCGCCGCGGCCCCCTGGCCATGATGCCCAGTGAACAGAAAACAAACATTAATGCAATCTCGGCCAACTGTGATAAGACGGGAGCGGCGTGTAACGACTGCCCCGGACAGTCCATCAACAGATCCATAAAGTATTATTACAGGGCGAGATAAAACAATGCCGATGGCAGGGGACGGATTCACTGCTCTAAGTACCCATCAGCTTTGTTCTAAGCCCCTGTTTTAGTGACAGGCCTAACCTTTTACTCCCAATATACTGCAACACACCTGACAGCCTAAATCTGCCTGCTCTTCTTGGTTGCCTTGTTGTGCCGTTGCTCCGGCGAGAGATGATAAATCACTGATGGCCGTCTATCCAGCTCCCCCCGGAGGGAAATCTCGCAGAAACCAATAAACAATTTTGAAGTCATATGAGCGCCATACGAGCTATGGGTTTGTAACGCACATATAGTGCGGTCAGTAGGAAAAAAACAAAAAGTAGCACAACTGTCAAGATAATTACTCAACGATATGTTAAGCTGCTCTGCTGGAGATGTAGATGTTGTCAGTGATGCGAAGATTACAGTCCTCGTCCTTTCTGTAAGGGAAAGGATGACAATTTTGACAAGTCTGAAGTGACGCGGTTGTCAAAACAGATCTCAGAAATATCTACAGAATAACTAATCTATTTTGAAAACCATTCAGCTCCAAAGGTAGAAAGTCAAATAAAGAAACATTTTATGAGGGGGAAAAAAAAACAAGAACAAGAACCATTTCCTGGAAAAAAGAAAGGGATTGATGTTCTGAGAGTGAATGCATGTTCTGATAATATGCTGATAATGTGAACGGATAATAATAGTGCACATGTGTTTTTGCACTCTGTCTCTGTCCTGGACACTTTATAACCAAATGACACATTCTGTACAACACACTAAGCCACAACACCTTATGTATGTATATCTGTCCATTTGTTAATGTGAATACAATCCACATTTGCACATCATGTACATTGCTGTAAATCCAGATACCTGCTTCTCCAGCTTTCCCATATCTCTCATCATTATATTCTGCATACACTAATGATATTTTTTACGGTTCCACTATTTCATGCTGTATCCATACTGATTCATTCATTTATTCATTCATTATCCTTACCAGCTTATTCCTATTTAGGGTCATGAGAGGCTGGAACCTACCTGGGCATACTGATATATTTTTTTTTATTGCATTATGTTTATAAATAGCCTACTTATATTTATATGTAGCACATATTTCAAATTTAGTATTCCATATTTAAGTAAGCAAATACTAATGCTAATAAAATAGTCGTAATAACTGTAAGTTAACCCTCTTATGAAAGTAACCCATACACTCTACTTAGCATATGTTGATACAGACCCTTTATTGTTTAGAATCTATTTTATTGCTTTATTGTTTTACTATTTTTTCTGTTTTATTGCTTATTTTACACTCTATTTTTGTGCTTATACTGTATTTGTCATTTTCCCTACTGACCCCTTTCACTTTTGCTGCCGCCAACGACCTAATTTCCACACGGGGATCGATAAAGTTTCACCTTATCTTATCTTATCTCGACCATGCTCCTCCAATGTTCAGCATTATGAAAATGCCATCCAGCATGTCCACTGGCATGACAAATACCTGTGCCAGCGCCGCTATGATCAAGAAAAAACATCAATAACCTCGGCAGCGACCTCCTATCGGAGCTGATTGAATCAAAGGTACGTTTCGTCCCGGTGTCACCACCACAGGGTTGCGTGACCTCCGTGCCATCCAGAAAATGGTGTGACACGAGCACAATGTAACCCAGGAGCGGTACTCCATCACTATACGTCTGCAGATTAATGGCTGAAAATGTCACAGGGAATAAGGTCATGCGCCAAGAGACCTGGCTATGAAGAGACGTCGGAGCACTCCAAGTCTGAGTCGCAGTTCTATGGTCCGCTGAGAAGCCAAATGTGTTGCTGTCAAGCCCAGCCTTGCAAACACACACTTACACCCACACACACACACACACACGCTGACATAGCATGGTCTCTGTGATGAGGAAGGACAGAGACAGGGTAGACTCTTACATGGAACATTAGACATGATTAGAAGCCATTCGCTGATGCCTCTGTCACTACGGTGGCGCAGTGTCACAGCCCAGGTACAGCGGAGAGAGCGTGAGTACCTTCTCCACTACAACAGATGGATACACTGCCATCTAAAAGCTTTGCTGATGACACCGTGACTTAATATTGAACCTTTCCACACCCAGAAAAAACACACTTTCGGTGACTCACCTCAACTCGCCGAGGGCTGCTCAACTCAAAAAAATGTACCAGCCAAAACAATTGATATCACGTTTGAATGGGAATATGTCAAATTTTGCAGAAGTTTGGATGCTGTTGCTTTGTGTAGGGCCAGCGGAACAGGCAGCCAATTGGGAGCGTTTTTGATGCAGAGCTGTTGTTTTGCTTTGATTTGATTGGCTCACAGTCAGAGAGAGTCTACAGTGGCCAGCAGGGACAAAGTTTGAGAGTAGGCAAACACCAAAACCTGTATATAACTGAGACATTCCTATTTATTGTGTCAAAATCATCTGCCAGTGTGATGGGTGACAAATTTGGCACATGGCGGGTGTTACATTTTAATACTGGGTGAGGTATCCTCTGTGTTAAAGCCTCTGGAAAGTTGGCTTCTAATACAAAAAAAAGTTGAGCATCATTTCAAGTGTCCACCAAATATGAATACAAAAAAATTCTATCTATGAAGAGCCTTATCTGTATAAAGCTGTAGATTCACATTTGCTAAATACTGAGGTATTAATGCAGAGGTCCTCATTCTGGTCAGAAGCCATATTCACTGATATAATGCAAGCATACAACATTAGCAAAGACACCTGATTTGTAGTCAAAGCTACACTTGTAATGCTGGCTCCACACTGTAACTGTTCATAAATGATAGTAAATTATTATTGGTAGGACACTGCTGATGTCGACCATCTCACACCCAGGCCTAATTTATAGCCAGTGTCAGGAAAAGAGAGAGATGTGTGCGGATTGGATTGTAATTGAATTCTAATACTTTTTAGATCCATTTTATATGCACGAGGCCACAAATTACATGTTTACAAGGCAGCCACAACATTACCTTTTCATGGGCTTTAACACAAGGGGAACGTCTTATAATGGGTTATGCATCTCCCTTGCTACCCTTGCTGTTTAAGGAAAAAAGTGGGGGATATTTTGCCTCCCGCCATCCCCATTGTAAATTAGAACATATTGTGTGTGTGTGTGTGTGTGTGTGTGTCCATGAGGCTGATAGTGAGGTTAAAGTAATACCGCCGAGCTAATAAGAAAGTGTGTTTGCAGTGGAGCGAGAGGAGTAATATTCTGTGTTTTATTTGGCAGGAAAGAGGGGCCAAGATAGCAAGACGAGGCTTAGAAAAGAAAGCAACAATTCCAGTCTAGTGTGAAAGTGTGAAAGTCAGGCTGAACTCTCTCACGCTGGTTAATATGCACTTTCCTCTAAGTCAATGTCAAAGACTCCTTGCCACCTGCTTCTGCCCTTATGGTAGCAGCTGCCACCTGAGACGTCTTACAACAGGCTTCAATGGCAGCTGCTGCCAGTTTCCCTCAGACGAGTACATAATAATGATGGACAGAGATGGGTGTTATTTAGAATTTCAATCACTACCAATGGTTTTCAATCAAAATTCCAATCAATGATTGTTGTGACAAGGACTTACCCAGTGTCACGTTTGTATACCGTAGCCATAACACAACTATATTATCACTATTTCATTTGGAATTAATTGAATACAAATGTAGTTTGTATTGATGCATATTATTAATCAAATCACATAGCCTGGCCTTGAAAAGTAATCGAAACACAGAGGGTGGACACACTGTGAAAAAAAACAAACAAAACTCATTCTGTTGCTGAAGAAAAACATAATCAAACGGAATTGATTTGTACTAATTATCTTGATGTTCCATTTCACCAATATCTATTTGCTGAAATTAAAGAAAACACATTGTGAATAGCTATTGGAGCACAATTTTCTCTGAGCCGGAGCAATACGCTTTATCAATAGGGCGCGTTTGATTGAATTCCAGCCTCAACAACCTGCAACAAATCAGCATTTGCAGACACTCACTAAGCCACACCATAATCATGTTTGGACTGAGAAAATCAAATTCTGAGTCAATTATCTTGGCCTCAATGGAATTGATAACGGTTGCTCTTAAGCAGTAAATTGGCACCGTTTAAATGTAAACACACTGTTTCACACCGAATGTGTTGGCTCAGTGTATCAGCTTTCCATTTTCTGGTCCAGGACTACTTATTCATTGGTGGGCAGTGGTGGAGGTGGGAGACGAGGGGGGGGGGGGGAGCGGTGGTGCTTGGACCGCATTACCATTATCAGTAAATCCCATCACACAGCAGCAGAGCCGGACGCCGTGTCTGCGAGGCTCTCTCCGCCGACGTGCTCCAGTGCCAAAAATGATTTGACAGAATCACAAAGGCGGTGCCATGGCACGACTGAAGACAATATGTTGTCTTCCAGTCAGTCAAGATGACAATGGCATATTGTACGACACCCCCACAGCCTTAAAATACTCTCACTCTCGCTGTCAGGTCTAGCAAGAAAATCAGTTGATGTCAAAGAGTTTTTCTCAATGTGGAAAGTTTGTGACATTACCGCACATGAAGTAAATGCTAAACTCTCGGCTGGTAAGTCATTCACAGTGACAGGAGAAGAGCTGCATTTGGAGACTGAGGCTCTACTTCTTCTTTTTCTAATGTGATTCTGAGTGAATACATCTCTTCTGGTTCATAACTGCTAATCCTCGCCATACAGCATGAACCTAAATAGACATGGAGGAACTTTCACCCACTCCACCATGCAGAACTGCTTCAGCTGAGTGACATACAGTATATGAGTTTTCACACATGAAGGTGTGGACCTGGAGTTTGACGAGGCCATTCCAAAACTTTACTTTTCTTGTTCTTCAACCATTCTGAGGTAGACTTGCTGCTGCTGTTGCACTGACCGAGCTTCAGCTTCAGCTCACGGATGGACGGCCTCACATTCTCCAGTGGAACTCTGATACATGGTAGATTTCGCTGTTCCTTCAATGACGACAAGTTGTCCAGGTCCTGATGCAGCAAAGCATCACAAAACCACGATGTTAACCGCCTGGTATGAAGTTCCTACTGTGAAATGCAATGTTTGACATAATGGGGCCCATGACAGCCAGGAAGACCCCCTTTTTGGCTCATCTGACCATAGAACATTCTTCCAGAACTCCAAGTGCTTTTTACCAAAAATTGAGTTCAATGTCCAATGTTAAAAATACAGACTCTCAATACACTGGTATTTCAATGACTGGGTCCTTGATCTTCTCAGTGTGGACTAATATTGTGCGGCTTCCACAGATGTGGATAAGTAACGCTCATGGAACTGCCAAACACTATCCACTATTTAAAGCCTTCAGAAAACTCCAGCCTCTGCAGACTTTACAGCAGGGTGTTGCACGATGTTCTTTGTTTTCATCGCTGCTGGCCATATTGCACAGAACTATAACCATGTTGAGTATGGAAGTTGCAGTCTCCCATTGCTTTGGGCTAATTGAAATGGTTCACAATGTTTCTCTGAGGTTCTCTCTTCAGAGCGATTTTGCGCCCTCTAGTTAGCCATTTTACAGCTTGATTCCAGCTGTTCCAGCCAATTTGCCTCTTGACTAGTAGTCTGAGTCATTCGGCGAGACAACAGAGAGTAACAGTTAACTGCACACCCTATTCAAATTATGATACAAGCATGGTGGGTAGAGGTACACACTCTGCACGCTGCACTGAATGAAAACATAAAAACATTTAGACCCAAGAGCACAAATCACATGAGTATACCACACACACACACGCTCACACACATGCACACACACACACACACACAACACAAATGTGTAAGCTGTCAAGGAACAATAGCTTTGAAAATGTCTGGTCATGGCACTCCAACACTATTGCCAGTGCTTCCTTCACACTAAAGTATTCTGTTTCATAGCTGAATTCTCCATCTGAAAGCCCTTGGTGCAGATGTGCCAAAAAAGAAGCAGGGACAGTTTCTTCCTGTGTTGTCACGCCTCCAGATCGAAACTATTTGTGTAACAGAATAAAAATTCAATTTTCTCCTCAAATAACTGCTGTCTATGATCAGCACCGGTAGAGGTGCCAGGTGAAGGTTCTTTGCAAAATACAACCAGCTATAAAATGAAATATGAAATGGTGTAGCTCCCCACGGGGCAAGGTGCCATCGCACACTATCTCATGTTCTCCTTTAATTAAAAGTGCAGTGGGACAATGATTGGCAGCCGAGTTTCACATTCTCCTGATAAGAATTCCTTTCTGCCCCGGACAAATCATTTTCATGCAAGATAGTGGGGAGATATACTGTACTCAAGGCTGCCCTGGGCCTAATGAGGGCCCTAAGCAGAATTTGATTTACAACCACAAACCCCCTCCCCTTGCCACCACACACACAACCCCCTGTTCATTTCATGGTTGTGAGCCCACCATTCGCAAACCAGATTTACCACTGTAATATGCATTAAAATACATAATGGTTGGGTTTTTGAATCAATAAATACATTTTAAAACATAAAAAAATTAAGTAAAGTACTGTACTGGTGTACTTGTGTACTGTTGGTGAAACTATCATAATAACAGGCCTATCACTACCCATCTCTTCATGTACTACAGGGGCTAGTTGATAAATTCGGATTTTACTGAAGTCCATTGACAAGACACCATAATGCCAACCAAATCTTTTTAACAGTGTATATTGCAGGTATAGCTGTATTCAGTTTCTTGATAATTGCTTCAGTCACAAGATAAGTGTTTACATTTCCATCCGCCATTGCTTCCCTCAGACTTCATGCTGACTGATTAGATTGACCAAAGGATTAGGTGAAGGAGGCACAACTAGATATAGTTGTAAGACATTGAAATAGTGAGGTCGAGGTGTTGGATGGTGTAAGTTTTTCTTATTTATCTTATTTTAAAGTAAATGAAATTATGATAGCTTTCCTCTCATCTGCAGTTAGCTATTTCCAACTAAACACACATAGGTCAATGTGGATTAGTTATATATATCTATGGCCTACACAAAGGGACTTATGTGTGCGTTTCAACAATGGGGATTCAGTCAGTTAAGGACATAGAGTATTTTTGGCAAAAAGGGAGGATGTCATTTTCCAGATTGTAAAACATGTCAGGTATGCTACAGACATAAAATACACGTGCATGGCCTAAGGCGCATGCCAAGAACATGGTGGATGACATTAAATATTGACATGGAAAGCATTTAAATTGCTCTATCCGCACTCTTCATTCCATTCAAAGCCGATGTAATGTGTCCACCGAAAAGAGGTTCTCCTCGCCTAACTGATTTCCACAAGGCTCAGCTGGTCTAAAGATTATTGCAGTGGGGGTCCGATATCATTTTGGGAATTAGGGTTCTTGTTTTCTTCAACTGCCAAAATGATGAAAAGCCCCCCCCTGGCAAAAACAAAAGAGAAGCACAAAACCACTTTGTGGGCGACATGATAACAAAGTGAAGAGGATCTTGAGACTTTCTGAAAAATCGTTTATATCTCGTTAGCAGTTGAATTTGTTTTTGTTTTTTTTCCCCACCGTGGCAGATAAGTGCTATCCTGACTGTCTGAACAGGGTGAGCCACGGTTTATGACAGCAACCGTTCAGTCAATGTGCATCGGACAACTTTTTTAATCACGGTAGGCTATCAGAAATCGGTCATGTAAATCCTAGAATAGCATGGGTGACAGTAAGTGCTGCCGGGACGTCGCACGCCGCCCAGGTGTAGCTCTGTGTGCCTTCCTTTTCAATTTCAACATTCTTAACAAGCTCTGGAGACATCTGCGCTCTGTCTCCCTCAGTCTCATCTCAACAATAACAATTCTCTGCCACTTTCAGTCAACAGGAATTTCAAGAGCTATATCGTAGACACTGTGCTTCCAGATAAGGCGCTACTGTATGTTATGAGGAGAAGACATAATAGTATTCTTCAGATTTAAAGCATAACTCAGGCCATTTTCTTTTTCCATCATACAGACTGATTGTGACCAAAATCTCATCAATTGCTTCGCTATAGAGCTGCTTATGTCTTGCTTGCCTGGGTGTGCGGATCTCCATTGCAGTCCTAACAGGCTAATGGACACTCCATAAACCAACCCCAAAAGCATCCTTTTCAACACACTGACTGCTCGCTCTGTAATGAGACATGTCAGTAAAAGCATGTAAATGAAAATGATCTAAAGTCAGGTCTTTTGTCAGTTGTCAGGTCATGGATACACTGAAAATCTCCTTAGAGAGTGAGCGTCATTGTCAAGCAAGACGCAAGTAAGGTCTATTGGGAGGCAATTGACAAGATTTTGGTCAGAATCGATCAGCAGAATTGAAAATGATGGGGAAAATCGCGTCTATGTCAAAAATGGACAGAGTTATGCTTTCCATGAGTCAAATTATTCATTCCTCACATTATTTTGTGAAGTATAACAATAATGATGGAGAGCATCACCCTCGTCTGGTGTTTGATGGCTGCAAATTGCTGGCTGCTACAGTGACAGAGATTTATTTTCTTTTCTTTTCTTTTTTAAGATTTATTTTAGGCATCTTATGCTTTATTGACAGAGATAGTGTGAGAGAGAGACAGGAAGGTATGGGAGAGAGAGGGGAGGACATGCAGCAAATGACCGCAGGCCAGATTCAAACCTGCGCTTCGCTGCAGGAAGGACTGAGCCTTATAGATAATAATAGCCTTATAGATGATAATATGACATGGCAAACCATGACATGGCAAACCATGAAATAAAAAAAATGTCTTAAGACCATTTATTTTGTTTCAAATTTGCCTTGATAGAGTTTACAATAACAAACAATTATATCTGAAAGCAGCAAAATGATCTGCCAGTGCAGATTTAGATTATGTTGATTATCGTGAATACAAAAATCAGAATACAAAATGAAATAATTTGTTCGTGTTTTGTTAATGTTTCATGAGCCCACACTGAGAAGGCGCTTCTGTTGAATGTGCTTCTACAAGGCCAACATCAATCTTTCAAAGCTTTACAAAGCCTCCATTACACCAATATTCAACATGTTACCTTGTGACATATTCCATCTTAAATGGGACTTATTTCAACGATTAAACCAGGCAGTACAATGGAAAGAGAGAAACCTCGGCCGAAAATATGTGGTGCTTCACAATATTTCCTCTACAATGCACTCATTAAAAAGCCACTTTTACTTAACATGTAAATCAGATGCACCCTCTTTTGTCTAGTTATGCTTTAGTTCTCCACTTCTCAGTCTTATCCCTGTTTGTGTGAGTGTACATCAATATTTAATGCCACAAAAGGGCAATCCCATTTTCTCACCCTACCCATCGGTATAAAAAGAAGGATGCAATGCTTAGGCTGCATCTCCAGAGGAAGACAAAGAGAGAGGAAAATAAGGATGGAGCTTTAAACTGAGACTCTGCTCTCTAGAAAGTCATTAGGTCAGAGAAGTGTGGAGGATGGTCGGCGAGGGGCCTTTTATAATGAAGAGCCTGTGTTCCACAGGGAAACGCCGCCTGCAGCAGGCGATCACACTGAGGCGGCTATGGAAATTAAGGATTTTGAGGTGCAGAAATGTCCCTCCACTTTCCCGGCGGAAGCTGGCAGGCTACCGCACCTTAAGACGAGGGCTGTTTGATTTGGTCGACGGCGTTTCAACCTCTGACAGATTGTCGCTCTAAATCATATTTCTCGAGCCTCGCTGTCTGAAAAACACAGATAATGCTGGGGCGATGTGCTAAATATATCGATCAATCAGATCCTAGCATCCCCGCAAAGCCTCCGTATGGCCAGACCCCTGAGTGGAGCGGTTCAAATGATATGCAGATAGAGCCGCACAACTCACACTGAGTTCAATTTCACACAAAGAAATTGGTACAGCCTGCTCGACAGTTTGTAGACAGCGGATTCAACAAAGAACAAAATATTCATTCACGTGTGTCTACAGTCAGTACTAGCGGTGGGAGTGGTTAACATTAAAACCCTCCCATGGTCGAAAGCATATAAAGAGGATTCCAGGAACCAAATTAAGCCACAAAACAAAAGCACAACATGCAGTAGAAAAGACATCATCCTCCCTGTACTGGTAGAAAAACCCAACTGTGAGGAATTGGGCACACCAAAATAGTGGGCAGATGCAAATCCCCTCAGAGACTCCCAGGCTTTGAATGAACATCCAAATTTAGGCCTTTGGTAGCGATTTAGACGGGGACTAGCAGCTCCACTGGTTGCTGCAGAAGTGGCATATTCCATATTATTCTCAAACAGCCCTGTAACAGGACTTGATTCATGTCACTGTCTGAGCCACAGAGCCTGACTATCAGCTTGACACTTTGATAAGCTCCGAACATATTCATGCCGTATCGCGCGTTTCCCATGCAGCTGACCTGCACAATATAGTGAAGTGAGGATTACATCTTTTTGTGGCCTCTGTTTTTTTAGCAATAAGAAAAAAATAAGAAAGCAACATAACTCCTCTGACCCTTAGTTTGATATATTTAATTGATTGTTCACCATAAAATCAAAAGGTGCTGGATGCATTCACATCTATGAAGGGTATGCTGCTTAGATTAACAGTTCCAGTTTATATCCCCAAATTCATCATTTTAGATCATAATTTGACGTCTGGCCATGTCCAAACAATGTCTGAAAAAGTTCGATTTTGGCTAAGACACCACCCCGAGGCATCCATCGAGATGCTGTAACCGGCGAGATAAGCAGCCTCCTGTTTGAGGAGTGTCTCGGGGAGACAGATGCTGAGGCCTGACCTCAGATAACTGTGTCAGGGAGCTTGGCATGATGGCAGTGCAATGGAAAAACTGGTGCACGGAGACAACACAGCCTGCCTGGAAAACCTCTCCGCAGACTTAATTTCTTGAGTGTAGCAACCACATCAAGGACTTAAGGGAGCTGATATTCCTTGTCTCGACCGACTGTTATGAATGATGAATCAGAGCACCGAGGTAGTTATGAGTCAGACATGAAAATATTGGTTAGTTTAACAAGATGGAGGTCAAGAGGAGAGTAGCTAAAAATGAATGTTGTCATGTCCAAATTCCAGTTTGTCGCAATTGGATATGACAGCCCTTGCAGACACTGTTTTTGCAAGACATACATGGTTTATTTTTAGAGATGATTTTTTTTATGCAGTCACTTTTAAGGAGCTTGACAAGAAGACATTGTTGTCAACACAGTTAATGGGCTGGGTTCATGAGATGCATCTCAGGAGAGGTCTCTCAGCTCTAAAAGCCCCTTGTCAGGTAATCTCCACCTCTGCATCAGAGGACAGGTGGAAGCATCATATAGCCAGATACTGTCATTTACAGTGTCTCAGGTCAATCGTGATTGTTGCACAGTCTCATAGGTTAATAACAGGGGGTACAGAGTAATTGATCTGAGCCTGAGAATATATGACTACCACTAAATTTGCACCCTGTGCAGGATGTTTCTGGCTGATGAACCTGTCAATATTGCACTGAATCAATCTTGTTTCCAGAGTGAATAAACACTGCACAAAGCAAAACAAAGAAAATAAAGACCACAAATTACCTTAATAAATGTAGAATACCAAATCCTTATGTCTTTCTCAGGTACGTCATTATGTTGAGAAATACAATCTTCCTGAATCTTTAGCTTTGTAAAAATGGTACTTTTCCGATTTTATAGCATAATCTTCCAATCTGTCTTTCTATAGAACAGTCTTTCATAAGAGGCCACTCTGCCAAGTTCAGTGAAGCAGTCACCGATAAGAACGAGCCCTTCCATTTTCCCAAGCCCTCATTAAAATCTGCCTGTCTACCATTGTACCAGTCTGGACCCAGTCTAGGTCCCCACAGCCCCTCACCACCAATGGATCTCTTAGAAAGGTATTGCCTGGGAGAGAATTGTAATTCACTGCTGGAAATGTTAGACATTCATGAGCTCGTTTCCAAAAAACCTGAACCCGCTGGCATCCCCAAAGGGCATGCACTACTTTATCCAGGGTTAATGAGCTTGCCAACATTAGCTGAATCGTTTGAATCCAACAGTGTTGTATACGGTGTGTCTAGTAAAACGCTGCTCCACTGGTCAATGATCTTTTACCAAAGGGAGAGTGTTGTGTCAAAATGTGTGAACTTTATCATTAGGGCAACATAACCTTTGCCTGTATTGCTCAGAGTAACAGTTTATTATTTAGCTAGAAACCTTGAAACCATGAAACAGAACTGAACTGAACTGAAACAAAACAGAAACTACTGGAAGTCCTAAAACCGCAAAAACCACAAAGGCAAGCTGACAACAAAGAAAAAAGGTGGGGATGTGAGGTGGTCTAGGTGTGACACCTGTCACTTTACCTTTTTTTTTTAAAAACTCTCCAGGTTCCCTATTGGCAGTTCCTGACTAATGAGGATGAAGTGAGTCTCTAATGATCCGAACAGATGCCATGTCTCTGCTGGGACGCATATACCACAGCTTGATTATGAGGAACAGGCAGTCTTTCGCCTCAAGGGCTTGAACAATCAGAGTTGACAATAATTCGTCAAACATCAAAAACTGTTGACAGGGGAAAAAAAGCTCCAACCGCTGTTTGCGCATCAGCATAGGAAATTTCAAACCGTTACTTCAAAAGCCGAGGAACAAACAAGAAAAGCACTCATAATCACAGGGGCGACACCCGAGTCACCAAACAATACAATGCAATCTGTTGCTCCAAACAATGCCATTTAATTGCACATCAACATAAATATCACCTCAACACGGAGGAATGGATCATGGAGGCTTCCGACGCTTGACAGTAATTAATCGTTTGCTGCGAAGATGGTAGTCTTTTTCATCTCTCTTATCTCCTGAAAATCAACAAATAAGCCGACATGACTCTCCGTTAAAGACGTTGTGTTCCCTCGCTGTCTGTGCTGGCCTAGGTGTCTCCAGTTCAGCTGTCTCCCTTCACCTGTAGAATTGCATGGCTTGCGTTATGCCTCCGATTTCATCCACTGAAATACACGAAGAGACTCTTCCCGCACTTCTGGATTCTACGCAACGGAAGTTGTCGTAGTAGGGAAACTCAGCAGCGACGGCAGCGTTTATGAATGAGAATGCTACGTCCATGGAAGACACACCTCGAGTATTTTCGTCCTCATTGCAAGACATCATTCTTTTGGTGGACTAGTTTTCAACTACAGCGAGGACGAAGCTTGACAAGGCCTACAAGCTCTTTTTTGAGAATTACCTCCATGACTGCCAAGCTAAACAATCTCTTGTCTAACCCCATTGCTGCTGAGTTTCCCTACTGTGATGACTTCCGTTGCATAGAATCCGCAAGTGTGGAAAGGGTCTATTGTCTTACAGCGGGACGGGAAGAGGTGTGAGACATGAGAGAGAGAGAGAGGGAAGGAGACAGACAGGCAGATAGACAGAGAGCCTACAAAAACAAGAGCGCGATGTGAGACAGTTGATCTACTAACCCCACTAGTTCCCTGGCCAAAGCCACCCCAGCCTCCATTCCGGCCTGATCGGTTTAAATGAAAAGACGTCTTACACAGCTCACTTACAATGTGTCAACTGGGCCAAGTGAGGCGGGAAATTACCAGATCGCCACATCTTGCTTTCGCACCAATCAATGGGAAGACTAATGAAATGAAGGCCAGAGTGCGCCCCGAGTACAACCTCCTCTACCTTGAGAAAACAAGCTCTTCATGAGATGTCATGCTTTGTATTTACAGCTCATGACGTCATCTAATGGTGAGTGTGATGGGTGCTAATGCGCTGCCAATAGTCCAACAGTATCCCGGTGTGACCTTTGGCTACTAATTCTCTGCCATTGATCACCTGCCGCCCACTGCACTAAGCTCAATTTCTGCCTAATATATAGCTCACCGCAGACATATTAACAGATTTTCACACGCACAAAAACACCACATTTACATGTGCGCATACACAGAGACTATTAATAGTCTGTATTGTCCATTATAAATTATTCATGATATAATTTAGATTCAGAAGCAACATTTGATTTGTTTAACATATATTCATTTATGACTTCCAATACGTAGCTTAAGTTTTTAACCCTAGCCACCATGGGTAACCCTGCTCCCCTAGAATGCATTGTGTCACGTCAAAAATGACCCAGTATAATGGGTGTATGTTTTTTTTACAAAGGCAAATTATGCTTTTCATTTTTTTGAAATAATTATTTTGAGCAGTGATAGGGACCCTTCAAGACTTCTTTGATGTTGGAAATATTTGTTTTGTTTTTAATCATTCTTTTTTATGATATTTAATACAAATGTCACTGATAACATGTAACAAAAAAAACATAACAGCCATGACAAAACTCATGACAAAATATTTTCCATGCGTTTTCCATTCCAGAGATGAAAACTTGTTGAATTGAGCAGCTGTCACACTCCCCCATACTTCCCCCACCCACCCACCACCCACCCCCATACACACACACACACACACCCACACATGCACACATGCACACACACACACACACACACACACACACCCCCATATACTCTCCACAACACTGCTCCACACTCCCCCCACACCTCCCATTTACAGGTCATTTTTGACCCGTTATATTGAAACTAATGTGAAGTAATACAAAAAGTCATTCTGCTTCAAAAAGAAAGAAATTAAAAAATTACAACTACGGTTTGTGAACATCAACAACATATTTAATACATTCCTGGAATGTTACATGAAGAAAAAAAATATTTAGAAGATAATGCACAAAAACATGCAGCTGGTTCAGCTGCTGTAATCGTGTAAAAATCTCGCTTTAATTTCCATTTCATTTTATGGACTATAGCTGGCAGAAGCGCCTTGTTTTGGTTTGCACATTGGCACAGGCCCTCCTGTCCCATTTGGCTCTCACAGAGTTCATGATTTTAGTTTTGATGCAACTTTGCAAAACGCGATTGTTGGTTTCTCATTCACAGTGATGGATTACATTTACCTTTACTGAATTAGAAGTTGTTTTCTATGCGGTTTGGAACTGAATGGGAGTGAATGAGCTTGAGAGTGCATCATGCAAAAACATTAAATGGAACATTAGATGAAAAATGAGCAAAAAACTTGATGATGGAATGGTCCTTTATAAAAACAAGAGGGGTAGGCACTTATCTTCAAATGGCCCAAAAAACACTCATCGTAATCCAGTTCTTGAGAGAATATATTAAACGTCAGTGAGTCTAGAGGGTGTTTTATTTCTCGGGGGTTTTCTGCTTGGCGAGGGCTGTTTGAGGAGCAAGTGGCCCTTATCAGGCGTCGAGCAGTGAGAGATACCTGTGACAGCCGACATGTTTGAGGCCCAAGTGCTTAATCTCTGGTCCCTTCCACCGTGCAGCGAGGCACATCACCAAAGCGGGATGGGAGTGACTGCGCGCATTTCAAATCAGGCGACGCGGAGAGAGAGAGAGAGAGAGAGAGAGAGAGAGAGAAGGGGAAGAGAAACCGAGTAGCGAGAAACTCCGAGAGCGACGCTCTAATCGTATCAAAGACGTCTACAAACAAACACGGGTGAACCGTGATTGATGGGAGCGCGGTTAATAGGACTCCCAATCTAACACCGGGGCGAGGAGGGAGGGCGGCGGGGATCAGAGATCAATAGCGGCTCGGAAGCATGTTAGGGAATCATACTGAATCAGATTGATGACAGCTACTGGTGATGTATTTGGCAATCTAATTTTAACACAAAGTAACTCGGTGATAGTGCCGCCGCGAGACTGAACCCGAATCCTCCTGGGCCGGCGGCGTCAGCAGCTGTTGAGAGTGAATTGTGTACAGCTGCAGGTGTAGGGGGCAGCGGGAGCGGCGGGTTTTTTTAGCTATGATTTTCAATTCATGCACTATGCCATGAAAGTGCGCTGAATTATTCATCCTTAGTGGCAATCTCACAAATATTTTAGGTCCAAAAAACCTCCCTTAGTGCGCTGTCAGGCTCGGACATATACTCCGACCGACGGCTCCGGCTTCATATTGAAAGGATCAGACCGGTATATTCGCAGCGCGGCCCAAGAATTCTGAGCAGCTGGCAATAAACTGGCCGCAGATTTGACGTAGCCAATCATTGCTTTGCAGAGGGGAGTGGAAACGATGCCAGTAATTCCCCTTTCCATCCTCAACCTAACCCTCCTATTCTCAGGACTGGACTACAGGGAGCCTTGCCAGGGAAGGCAGCCACAACATGGACATAGGACAGACACTCATTTCAGAAAAGCTCATCGTGTGCATGTGTGTGTGTGTGTGTGTGCGTGGTTGTGTGTGCATAGTGTGTGCACTGCATGCCGTAATATATCTTATGTAAATACCATGCACTTCTCTGCATCTTCGCTCAACACCACCAACTCCTATGTATCTATATTCTGGTTAATAGCTGCAATATACTGCAACTCTTTAAAGGCAATGGCTTGTGAGTATGACTGAAAAACAAATCAGGCCAAGAAGGAAATATCTTAGGTCGTGTGCTATTGCATAAGAATTTTATGTTTGAATCCATAAAGGAAAATTATAGACTATTACAGAGCTGTGGATCACTCGGACGGCTCGATATTTCCCTGTCGCCCGCTACAGCGATTTCTCTTTCAGGAAGGACACAGTAGGCTACAGCATCACCAACTGGCCTTGGGTTTGTCTGCTGAATGAGGCTCGTTGGGGGTTGGATGAATCCCTCCCCTGTTCTGGTTTTCTGGGCCGAGGGCTGTATGATGGGGCTCTGAGTCCTTGGCCTGGGCCAGGTGGCAGCTGGGAGAGAGAGTCCCCAGCCAGGCTTCAGCAGCCCTCGCTCTGGTCCTCAGCCACCGCCGGAGCCACCAGGGGTGCGACACCGGCGCCTCCGACCCGCACGCCGGTCACGGTCCGACCCGCACGCCGGTCACGGTCCGACCCGCGGACTAGTCACGGTCTATCTGCGGCGGCCGGTGTGCCTGTCTGAGCACCTGCCTTTTGACCACGGCTGGCCACAGTTAAGAATTTCTTTGGTCAACCAGTGACTATTATGCGCCGCCATTCAATAAATCATCATTTTAAAGCTGCACTAGGTGAGAAGAGCGTCCCATCTAGGGCTGCAACTAACGATTATTTTCATTGTCGATTAATCTGACGATTATTTTCTCGATTAATTGATTAGTTGTTTGGTCTATAAAATGTCAGAAAATAGTGAAAAATGTCGATCAGTGTTTCCCAAAGCCCAAGATGACGTCCTCAAATGTCTTGTTTTGTCCACAACCCAAAGATATTCAGTTTACTGTCATAGAGGAGTAAAGAAACGAGAAAATATTCACATTTAAGAAGCTGGAATCAGAGAATTTTGACTTATTTTTCTTAAAAAATTACTCAAACCGATTAATCAATTATCAAAATAGTTGGCGATTAATTTAATAGTTGACAACCAATCGATTAATCGATTAATCGATTAATCGTTGCAGCTCTAGTCCCATCCATGATAATTTAGATGTTGTAGATCTGCTCTAAATTAAATTAAGGTCTCTGTATGGACACTGGCATGAAATCTTCTCTGCCCACAGGAAGAGATGAATCACAACTTAAAGTGGTAATCCACAAGATACTTGTTTTTTGGGCTGGGCCGTAGGCGCAGCACCTTACTTTGCCCTGGGGTTTAACATCTTATCAGTTTAACATTTTGAAGTGTGCATGCCTGGAGGTTTGGCTGGATCAGCCCAGCCTTCACTAGGGACACCAAGTCCTGTATGATTTTATTGACATCTTTGCTAAGCAGTCATTGCAGTGGTGGATATTTTTGCTTAATATGCTGCTCAGCTGTCATATCACATACTGTATACATTTTTAGTATTTTAAGCCAACTTTATATAGGCTTTAACAGAGATGATACTGACACCTCCACAATATTATATTATCTCCATCTTTGTTGCTAAGCGCTCATTGCTGTGGTGTCACTAGAGATCACCTGTCAATCAAACAGTGTGTCCTGTGATGTCTCTTTCCTTGGATCTTTTGTTTCTTTTCTTTGTCTGTTCAGCCATGGTCGCTATCGCTGCTCATGCTAACTACCCAGTTCTTCTGCTATTTACTCCAAACAAACCGAGAATGTAAAACGCATCACTTCCCGTGTGCTAGAGGATTTTTCCCAGGAAAGACACCAGGTGTTTAGAACAGCAAATGTAAAAGGTTCATGAACTGATATTCTGATATCACTATTGTGTTAAATCAATCAGCAATACAGAGACTTTTATTAATGTGAAAATGTTGTAGATCTTTGCTTCAAGAACAAAATACAAAGGTTGAACCATCCAGACACTAAGAAGAAGACATTTAGAACCCAGGAATGTGCAGTTTACTGCCGACACGTTACATGGCTTCTCAAAATTCAAACAAGTTACCTCTTGCTGGCATTTGGGGCTGCCAGTGTGTGAAGGTGCCTAGTGCAGCTTTAAATGTCACTTTTCTCATGTAAAAACAGATGCAATTTATCTAAACCACTGTCTCAACAAACACAGTATTTGTCCTGCTTATAACCAGATCTGATGCATTTTACAAGGTAGCCTCCATTTTCCACAATGTAAAAGTCTTTTCAAGCAGCATGTCCTCAATTATGATACTTCATTTTTGGACTGATATGTTCAAACATTCTCAGAGTTTACCACATGACAGCTAAGCAGTGCCATTTACCACATTGTCACTATGCACACCAGATAGAAACACAAATCTAATTTGGTCCAGCAGTCATAAAGTAAACTAATTGCTAATGCTTTGTTTGCGCAGTATGGCTCATGACGCTATTATGGACAGCACTGTTTAATGACTTAGTGTCTGGCAATAAGGACTTCACTGACTTTCAGTGTGAGGCAAAAGACAGTGAGTGGAGGCATGTAAGCATCTGGGTTGATGGACCTTTCAGCTCTGACAGGCATTACTGGTGGGATTTTTTTTCTTTCAGGAGAGAATTAAAGAGAAAAAACTCTGATACCTCCACCAAACTGATTTAGGTCAACTAACATAATACCAAACAAACAAACAGCAAATCAATCAAGGGAGCTCAGCCCTGCTTCTGGCACTGTCCTTTTTGCAAGGATAGACAACGTACATCAGTGAAAAGAAGATTAGCCACTCAAGTGTAAAGTTAAGCTACTGCACAGTTGAGTTAATGCTGGACAGTTTTCAGCTGATAATAATGTTATTGTAATGTTTAATGAAGCACACTATCTGCCAAACATAAATTGCCTTTAAAAAAAAATTAATGGTGGTGAATCTGTGAAGAAGTGATGGTGAGCCAAGCCATGTTTGATGCTGCCATGTACATTATTATTATTATAATTTTTGTTATATTTTTTGTTTTGTTTTGAAAAACTATTTATAGAGTAGTTTTTGAAGCGCTTCACAGGACAACAGACAAGAAAACAACCAAGCCAGAAAAAACAGCAAAGATGGAATAAACAGATAATAAAATAACAATAAGAGAAAGATGACAGTGATCAATCTAAGCAAAAAAAATAAAGTAAAAGCAAGTTTCTAAAAGTAGGTTTTCAGGAGTGATTTAAAAGAAGACACTGGAGAAGCTATGATGATCTCCTTTACTGAGAACAAAGACCCCCGTTTGTTTTTTCAGCCTGGATTTTGGTGCTAGGTGCCTGGACTAGGTGCTAGTCCAGCACGAGTCTCGAAGGTGATCAGTAAAATCTTTAAATCAGTTCTAAAAAAATCTCCTGCAGCCGGTGCAGAGAGGCTAAAACGGGGCTAATATGGTCACGTCTCTTGGATTTAGTTAAAAGCCTTGCTGCTGCAGGCGAGAGGGAGAGAATTCTGACTGAGGCAAGAGTAAAGAGAATCGCAGTCGTCCAAATGAGATGCTAAAAAAAGGCGTGGATCATTTACATGTCAAGGAATGTATAAGCATGTATAAGCATAAGACATTTTTGATTGGTAAAAACAGCCGCGTCTCAACTAGAGTTTTTGCATTGCCTGCATCATTAAGCTGCCTCTCTCTCTCCTTCTCTCTCTCTCTCTCTCTCTCTCTTTCTCTCGCTCTCCCTCTCTATTTGGCCAGTGCTCGATACCACTATTCCCATGGCAACGCAGCCTCTGCATGAGCAAGTCCCCGCTACCTCTGTATTTTGGCGACCATTTGAAGCATTTACTGTCGGACGTAAGGTCAACCATACAAATTGGTCAGAAGCTAAACAAAAGAAACAGCGGCCCCGGCGGCTCCCCATTTCCGGGAGACGGGCGTGTCTTCGCTCCGTTTGTTCCCGTCTGGAAAGAGGAGAAGAAGGAACAAAGCGAGACCGTCGACCATCGGGGTCCGGTCCACAGTCAGTGTATGCCGAGCACACAGTGTTATGAAGGGGGTGGGGGGGGGGGGGGGGGGGGACATCTCCTCGGGGGTGCTGTTTCCATCCAGCTGGCCATTCACCCCTTCAAACTGACAGGCAGACTTTTAGCCCAGGACCCAGACACACACACACACCCCCCCCTCCCCCCCATTGGGGCACTTCCAGAAAGATCTCAGCTCAACTCAGTCTTCACTTTTCACACCCAGCCACATACTAACTTTAACCTTTACAGTCTTGGACAAGCCGGGGTGCAGTAAAGCTCAATATATTTGCTGTGCCACAGATGATTTCTTTCCTGAGGTTGGACTTCTGTTCCATCGTCCAGTAGGCTGCGATGCTTTTTGCTTTCCACAAGGCACCAGCTAAGAACAATGCACAGCTGGCCATGTGAGTGCAGCTCTCACATTACATCACCCTTATATTTCATTTTATGATGCATTCTATCTTATCCATCACCCGCTAATGACCTCATACTCAACTTGACTTGCGGGACGAGTGGTTTATCCCGCCATTGCTCTTACGGGCCCTATTTTCATTAGCATATTTGGCAATAAAACAGTTATGCTTTACCTCATTAATAATTGAACTGTGCTTCTTTTTTTCTCCAGCAGCCATTTCAGTATATGGCTGAGCCCAGCACTTTGATTCAACTCCGCCGAGATGGGGCTTTTTCTGAGGAAAGACTCATTGATTCATTAATCGCATTTCCGATTCCATAACATTTCGGAAAAATCTAATATCAAACCCCGCGCTGCCCGAATAATTAAGTCAAACCACAGGATCAACACAAACAGATCATGCGGGTCGAACGAGTGGCTCCTCCTCCAGCCGGGGGATCAATGCCGCCGAGTCAATTTACAGCCAATGGCTTTCACAAGCCGGGCCAATCCATCGCTGATTCAATTGTATCCCATTAAGCGTGTGTGAGGTGATACTAAAGGTGACACAATCAAAATCCAATGGGTTCATCGTTCAATAATTGCCTTCTGCGTGAGCCAGCCCCACCGCCATACAACATAATGAAACATGTGGGAGCACCTGGTCGCCCACTGCCTCCTGTAGCTGGAGGCCTCTGCCCTGAGATAGATGTAAGGGCCCACTGACAGCAACACTTCATTGACATCACTGGATAGATGTGTCAGCTGTTCTAACATCTTCTGATAGCTCATGAAAGACTCAATGCAATCCCATAGAAATGCTGTCTAAGCAGTGAATCGCTTGCCTCGGAAAACCTGAATCTGAAAAAAGAGACTCGGTTGCTAACCTTTGGGACCGGTAATGAAAAGGGTGAGGTTTCAAGCACCTTTAGGTAAAATTAAATAAATACATTGCTGAACACGGCCTCCAGTTTCTGCCGTTCAGTACGACAGCACAATCAGGGTTTGTAAAAAAAAAAACAAAGCTGACCTTCTCCACCTATTACCAAGCGTCGGGCTGTTCTGAAGACTCATCTGGTTTTCCAGCCAACTCAAACTTATGCAGTGAGAGTCAATAAAACACGCATGAGCCACGCCGGGGCCTGAATGCCAACGACAACAGCAGCCGGTGCCCTCCTCCACAGGTGTCGCTTGAGTCACTTCCCCCACGCTTCACATGAAACGCGGCGCGGCTGCCCGGTGCGTCACCTCCCGTGCAGAGCGGGCCCACCTTTCAGCAAGTCCTCGGCTTTCAACCAGCCCGAGCTTTATTTATTCTTTCCAAAAAAAAACAGATTCAACTGGAATGCTAGAACTACTGATCGCTCGGCCCCGCGTCAGTATTGAGGTGGGGGGGTGGGGGGGGTGGGGGGGGGCAGCTACCGTCCCGAGGATCACCTACTGCTGAGGTGGGCACTTTCGCCGCCACGACCAGAACAGAACAGGATGCGGACGGGAACGGGGGCTACAAAAAAAGAGCCATAACAGCCGGTGGGCTCATTTTCGTGTTAATGCTCTCCAGACACAGACGCAAAGCAGCTATGAAAACAGAATTCAGCCCGAGCTAAGAAGGTCAACAGTTAGTTACTACCCAGCAGTTTCCCTGGAAAGTCTGCGTCCTGCCCTCCGTGTTACACAACCTCACTGCGGGGTGAATGTGATGGAGGAGCCTCTGGGCAATCACAGACAATTTGATTTTTTTTTTGGTTTAGCATTACTAAAGCCAAGCAATTTACATAATCTCCATTTGGACGCAATTTATCATGTCCGACTACAATTTAGTACGCAATTTCCTGCTTTCAAGCTATCTATTAAAGGAGTATGAGTACAATGGTGACATTAAGCAGACTGAACATGTATTTTATTCAGTGGCATTAAGGAA